>NW_008751883.1:121015-134672 GCF_000715545.1 Opisthorchis viverrini | reverse complement strand
ATGGCTGGAGACATTGTCAGACATGGCCCAGTCGCGCCCTCAGTGGCGCTCGTGCATCAACGCTATTGCCTTCAATGCATAGCTCCTTTTCCAACCCCCCACTTGACACCCCACTGACAATTCTGGATTTATGCACCAATTTATCAGCTCCCGCCTGCAATGCGTAGCTACCTACCACCCCCCGCAAAATCATCTTTTTCATACAAAAGCCTAATCTGTTTTCTCGTTGGACTGGACAAATAAAGGAACGGATATGCAGAATCATATTTCTATTTGTCTCGGGAGTTGCTATATGTACTAAGCCGCACTCCCGACAGGTATTTGCATCGGGAGCAGGGCGATCTTGCCTCCAGGATTATGCATCAAGGTCATACCCCTTTATTTCTCCATATGACTTTGACAAACCGAATTAGGCTAGTCTGTCATGTTCATTTGTTTAGGGGGTTACGTTCAGTTGTTCATTCGGCCAACATATCCAAACAACCAACTATGAAGTTTTCCGTACTGTTCACACTAGGAGCAATAACAAAAATCATATGGCTGTGTAACGTAGCCAATTACAGACTTGCAGCGAAACTGTTGCCAGACGGCGTAGCTCTCCATCGCTTACACACAAGACAAACAGAACCATTCGATATAGGTTGCTGAAAATTCCTCGACAACATAAAAGAGAGATTCAGCTGGGCTTCAGGTGAGTCTCTTTTAAAGCCAAATTCGTTTGCAATTGAGTGTATTTCGTTGGAACCGTTCTATGTTAGTCAAGTGATCCAGCCATCGGCTACAGCTCATGACTCTCATTGATTGGGTCTCTTTCTCCTCCGTGAACTAAACTGGAGCAGCTGGAACCACAGAAGTTTGGCGCACGGTTTGTAAGCTGAACGAACACACTGACCTGAACTATGATAAACTTCCGAAAAGAGTAGTGGTAGACAAGTGTAGAGTGCAAATCGCTCGTTCTACGCCACATTGCAAAGTACACGTTCAATTAATCTCCGAATCTCGGATCCACAGAGAAGAAGCAAGCACGAAATAAACAAATGTATTCCAGCACCCGTTGATCAAATGAATTGACAGACGTGTTTGAGCGCTAAAGAAGCCACTCGTCTTCGTGGTCTCAGCCAGCTGGCCGTGACGAACCTGTGGAGAAGCAAGTGATATAAATCATATATTAGACTGTACAAAACCAAAATGATGTAGCAAACAGTATTCTAGATGAAGGATGAAGCGTGAGGAATAGCTATAATCAGATTGGCCCAGATCAAGCCAAATTAAACAGTAAAATATGCAAACTGAACCAAATTTTTGGCAATCCTAGTGGATACACGAAAAAAACGGCACATGTTTGTTAGCGCTCTAAATGTCAAGCCAAAGTGAGCGAGGTAAAAGGCATTATAGTTACGCAAAGCACAGTATATCATGAATCAACAAGTTGCGGGTTCAAATAACGTACTGGATGGCTTTGACACAATACAGACAAAGTGTTCAGCGTCTTGTTCCCGCAATCCCACGTCATCACGCTGCCTTTTTTAACCAAAAAGCTCTAGAAGGGGGAAACCCCTCCCTTTCTACCAACTAGGCCAAGACGTTTAGTCTCCCGTATCTCTCATAGTGACGTCAGGTAAGCAAGTGGAGCGCAATCTAAATGCACATTTTAGCCGGTGAAAGCTCGGCCAAAATCGTTGAATACAGCTGACTAATCAATAGACCGAGTCCGCATCTCCCTTGGGTTTGTAGTAAAGATAAGCACGACCATTTATGCTGGCCTACTAGAAAGGAACGAAACTGGGGAGCTGATTGATGACCTTCAAAGTAAGGTCAACTGTGAGTATAAACAGTTGTTGGTTATGGACTTGCTCAATATGCCAGCAACATGAGATGCGTGAACGCTGGTAGGACCGAAGGACGGCCATCAATTCGCATCACAGATCAATCATCCAACTCGATATTTAAACCTATCCAACAACCTCCATCGTAGGATTTAATGGATACACCACACTGCACAGAATCACACACGATTCAAATAAAAAAAGTCACTATTTGGCGTGACAGAAAATCTCTATATCTGACCCTACAAACTGAGTCTGTATCCACAAAGGTATAGGTTTGAATTACCCTTATCGTAGGGAGTCAGAAAACGTGAATTCCTACCATAAAATGATACATTTTCGGATAATACCGTCAAGACACTGTTTCCTCTTGAAATTTGTCTCAAATGGGATCAAGGCCAGACTGCTTCTGCCTAATATTCAACCGCATTGCCTCAAGTTTACTACGTAGGCCACTGAACTTGCTTTTCCCATGGAGGGTCTAAAGATCGATTTTATCTTCTCTTACTGCGTGAGATCTTTCTGAGTCTCTGTGCAGGGGACAGTAACAATAAACCTGACCATGAAATGAGGAATTCAAGTGTACAGAGCACGGAGAGGCACTGGCAGTATAGTGGACGATCGACGATAACGATTGAGCCATTGAGCACAGTTACCACCGTCACGCTGTCAAATTAATACAGGATTTATCACGCGCCTGTCTGGTAGATCAATAGTTGATCTTGTTCCGTTCGGCTTGGGGAGGTGACCAAGCATTCGTACGTGGGTCTGTGGATGGCGGTTGGAACTCGGGTTGTCTGGTGAACAGATACAGGCCTGGCTGCGCAGTAGGTTTTCCATATTATAGGTGACAGAATACGTTGTACGATCCCACTGACATCGTGCCCTCGGAATGGCAGATGTATGAGAATGTCAAGCCTGGGGACAGCACGAGTGCCTCCTAGTTTGGATGTTTGTATATTGTGTTTCCTAGTGCCCACCTCGGGATAGCCATTATATTCTAGAATATGTTGAAAGTTACTGAGTTCTGCTTGAACTGTATCATCAACGCAAATCTGTGGTGCAGTGTTTTAACCAGGCTATGCGCATACCATATCATCACGAGGCTTGTGAAGTGCAGAGGCCAGGGCAATGGATAGACTAGTGATGTATCTCCGCTTATTGTTAATCCATTTTTCTCTTTCACTACATCGTTTCTCGATATCCCCATTATTTCGATGCATGCAGCAGATCAATAAAATGGACGGACGCAGTCCATCGACCAATGTTCCCCGTTTGGCAAAGGCATATCTTTTTCAGTGGAACGCGAACCACTATTTGGAAGCTCTTCACTGTTCCACAGAGTGAAAAAACAGTGCAAGGGTGTGTGCGAATGTTCCCCGTTTGGCAAAGGCATATCTTTTTCAGTGGAACGCGAACCACTATTTGGAAGCTCTTCACTGTTCCACAGAGTGAAAAAACAGTGCAAGCGGTGTGTGCGTGTGTGTGTGCAAGCTGGTCGTGTTTTGTCCGAGTCCCTTGCGCTCTGACCAGGTGGTGAACCAAGGATAACAGCACATTTGTAACCTACACAGAGGTTGTCTGAATAGTACTCTGTCGAGAACAAGTGCCTCTCCTTTGTTTCCAGGATTACTATGTGAGCACGTTTGGTCCAAATTGAAAAATGATCTAAATATGTGGACTCCCCCCTGAAGATGTTTCTCAAATGAAGCTGTTCACAATACAAAGATAAAAAGACTGGTGCTTTCCTGGAGGTGATTTTGAGATGTTGATGGCTTGTAAAGAGAATGCTATAACACGGTCCACTCTCTTAGATTGTGGAATCGATGTGACTTCACTATTTAAAAAACGAAGACAGCAGACGCACTCCGAAAGTGCAAAAAATTAACATCGATTCCATTACTCTAAGGTGAAAAGCAACTCATGTACTGGGAAAGTTTGGCAACCTTAACATCCTTTGTTCCATGGAAAAAACGGGGAACTTGAATGCCAGCTGATGTACCTTGGACAAAGAACTACACATCAAACTGAAGAAACTCGTGACAGAAAAGTTTTTTTCGCACTCTTGAGTTTCGAGCGGAGCAAAATGAATTATTCGAATTCCATCCAGCATACCCTTCATGCGTTCACCACTTAGTACTCACCGGGATCCTACGGCTGTGAAATCAATAAACTGCTATGGGGTGGACTAATCACTGATAATATCTGCTGAACTTTCAGAATAAAGCATACAAACTACGGGAAGCATCCAGTTTTGAACACCGTAAAGTCACAAGTAGGGGAGTCTAATCCCTACTGATAGCTAGTTGTGAGGACGGACTGGTGCTTGCATGGTCTAGCGCAAACTTCGACATATGTGTGAACAAGTTGTGAGGAAGGTACGTTGACTGATGTGTGCCTTTTTGAACAATGCACCCCTGGTTCTCGTCCCGTTAAAACTAAGCAACAATGATGATAACAATGGTTCATCCAAGTATTTTCTGCTATTCCAACTGCAAGATTATCTATCCAGACCGCTTTCATGAACACTTAAAAACTTCCAAATGAGACTAGTTGGTTTGCACGTAATAATAATTAGACCGGTGGTTAATTTGAGCATTGCATCCATATTCATTTTTGCATCCATCTGGTCCCGACTCTTTTCAAACCTATACTTCATTACAGGTGTTGGCTTTTCCACGAAGGCTGAGAAGAAACTAGAATGAAAACCAAACATTGTGAATATTGATAATTCTACCTAAGATTTAAGTTCAATTACATTATGAACGAAAAAGCATGTGGTGACAGTGATTCCCTCACAGTTATTGGTACCACATTTTGTGCCCAGTATAGCTACCGGTTTGTACCATTGAGTTTGTACTGTGCCTAGTAAGTAACCCATTGTATTGTATGGTGTTATTCGTGTGTCCCCGAACCTCCAGGCGGTCAATAACTCCACTTGTCAGTCAGGCAGCCTATCGGTTTGGTGGTCGCTCATCCGGTCGATAAATCAATAAGTCAGCTGGCTAGTTAACGGATCGGGACAGATAGACTGTCAGTCGGCCAATCAGATTTTAGGACGCTGGGGGGCAGAACCACTCACTTCCGTAACGGATCGCAGAGCAGCTCAGTCCGGTGTCTCCGTGTCATGATACTACTTGTAAGGCTAGACGACAGTAGCAGCGTTTGGTGCTTTCCTGTTAAGAATCTGGTTCAATAAAAAATCAGTTAAATGAAGAGGCTAAAATGCGACCCCAGTCGGCAAAAGATTAATATAAAACTCCATATCTAATTCATACACGTGCATAGAATGAGCATCTGACAAGATCGTTCACCTGTCTGCTTAATGCATTTTCCGGGTACCCTATATTTGGCTTGGTCTCATTGCATCCAGCCCATATCTTTCAGCAACAAACAAAAGTTGAACAAATTTCATTATCCTATATTTTATTCAGTCTTTTCGTTGCACTATCCAAGAATGAATCAAAGGTTCTGATAGATATCAAGTATCCGTTTTACTCAGGGAACTGAGTCCCGTTCATTGACCGTAAACAAAAATTGGAATTCTTGAAATTTGGGTTCGAACGGCTAGAAAAGTTTATCAGGGACACACAAAAGGCAATGATACCATCGGGTAATGTTTCCAAATGCCAAACAGGTACGAAGGCAATGCTCCTCGTGGAGGGTATGTATGATAGGAGTTACGCACCTACAATCCTGTAGACAATAGCTCCTGGAAAGGTGTAGATGAACAGAGCGATGATAAGCAAAAAGAGGAAGATGATCAATATTTTGATCAGGATCCACTTCAGCTTATACTTGCAGAAGTATCGAAGTGTATTTAGCGGCCCGAGTATTCGCTGGAAGGAGCTGTCTGGACGACTGAAGAGAGGGGGAGACATACAGGGAGGGAAAGGCGTAAGCATCTTTTGAATCGTGCGCGTGAATCACCTGATTTGAAATTTATCTAAGGATATCCTTCTCACCTTATCACATTACGTGTTCGCTGAATGGTAAACAACTCATTTGCAGCGTTAGCAATATCACTGAGTTATCAGTAATTAAAGATAGAGTTGGAATAAGACCTTTCTTGTCGGTAGATGTTTGGAAAAACTATTCAACCATTAACACCGGCTAAACAAGTCAAGTGGTGGTTTTCTGAATTGAACAGTAAAACAGCGACTGTTTTCCTTTATGTATGTGAACCGTGGGTGTGCAGTATCCCACCGTCTGTTAGAAGAAAGCCAACCCGGTCAATCACAGCGGTACTACTTGAAGCAATCCAAGTATTCTGCCGAACATATGTCCTAACAGATTCCATGTCTCTTATAAACTTAACCAGTATGTAGTGTATCTGGACGTCTTATGGGCCCATAGTACTTCGTTCGATGAAATCCATAGTAAATCAAATTTCGACTTTGTTTAACTGTCACTACAATAGGTAGCGACATTCATTTACCAAATGTCTCAATAAATAGCTAGAGAAAAATTAGTTGAACTGCGAAAAGTGCAAGGAAATGGAGACGTTCGAAAGAAGTAATGGCTTACTTTGGTTTTGGTAATGCGTTCGGCTCTTCTCGAGCTCGGCCTGCTGGCGAGTTCTCAGCGTCCACGGCGGTTAGCAGGTTCATTTCACATTCGACTTTGCCCTTGTTGAAAGAAAAAATTATGTTGCGAGAATACTATACATCTAAACAACCAAAATAGCTTGGTTCATTCCCTTTTCTCATCAGTATTTGTCTACAATATTGTCATTTTAAGGATGACAATGTCATGAATCATATGGATAATGGACTATCGACAGCTCATCTATCGTCGACTTGGTGGCTGCTACCAGGAACAATTGTACGGTATTACACCGATGTAATTACCACAGTAAGCTAACATAGACCCTCTAGTGCTCATTGTTATACTCTTTTGTTTAAGGGGACCAACAACTGATGGCAAACCTCTGTATCTTTAGCCGATAATCTTCTTCGCTCGAGTCTGACAGCTTGCACGTATTGCCACATTTGACTCCGCGTAAAACAGCATAAATGCACATAAATTTAGTCTAGACAGACCGCCTTCCGTCCCAGCGTAGTTAGTCAGGTCCATTAACGGTGCACGTACTTGGTCTTGTCAGGATTCGAGCCCGTGATACCTGACACGACACTTCATCGGGACAAGCTGGTCATACACGAAAGCATAACAACAGTTCACTAAACTCGCCATAGTGAAGACAAATATCGTACAGTATTTTGTGACCAGTTGCATACTTTTAGGAACCACAAATCGCTTCACCATTTGGTCACTCTTAGAAGAAACGAAAGCTTCCAGTTGACCGATTTAAATGAGGACTGATTCTATCAAGCATATGAAAAGTGGCGATTTGATCTCAAGCAGTGAGTGCAAAGCGCACTCAGATTTCCATGCCAACGTTTACTTTTAAGTAGCTATCATAACACAGTTGTTCACAGGTAGGCTATTTTTTCCTTATGAAGGAAGGAACACAATATTACAACACCTCAGAGGGCTAAGCTTGATGTGGCAAGAGAAATTTGTTGCATCAAAAGGGCTACTTTGTTCGTAGGAAATAATTATTTTGAATTGTCAATTCATTTGGTAGCTCAGAGGATTGGTCGATATCCACAATGAACCAAACTTCCAATCAGGCAGCCAGTCAACACGTGACCATGTGATGAGTGGGGCTGCATCCTGTCTGGTGTGAATGAATCACCTTGCTGATTGGCCGCTTGTAGCCGAATGGTCGAGTGTTCGATCGGGAGGTCATGGCCACGTCCTTGTAACGGCATGTATTCTCCTAATTAACAGTATGTTGGTCATCGGGTCAAATTCATTGACGCAATGAGATCTGCCATCTATACGCCGTCAAATAGTTTGCGTTGACTCGAATAGCGATTTCATTGAAGTAACCTAACATATCCGGTACTTGCTCAGAAAATTGTCGTACCGCATGTGAGTCTAAGCAGTCAGCTTAAAGTGCACAATTTTGTCAATAATGTGGCCAAACTAACATGGAATAGTGACGAATCCTCATTAGTTGAAAAAACGTGAGAAACACTATAATTAACCTCACAGCGGTGGGATGTCACCGACTCAAACTGGAGCGCGTCCTTATTTTACTACTGTTTTCTTGCAAGTAGTGTGCCATTTATGCATCATTTTTGTCAGGCATTGGGGCCACTCAGGACTACTCCGTTGATCTGTTTCATACTGGGCTCTTCAATATGATATGGTCGTTTTTCATAAAGGAAACTACTCAGAAGGTTTCGTTTCTAGGGTGTTTCTAGACTCTGTTTCATTCGTGACCGGCTACAAACATCCTTGCTATATACATATATACAGATACATCGACATACAGATTCTCTCGACTTTTTTAACTTTCTCTAAAAATACTAGATGATGCATTACAGGAAAATTTTGGTAGCTCAGGTAGCGTAGATGGTGTTCGTTGGCTTGTTCGCTGAGCTGGGCAATTTGATTGCAAACGTTTCATCACCGATCGAGGTGACATCATCAGTGCGTTATTGTGGAGCGTAGGAGTGCGTAGCGGTGGGTTGGTGGTTGTGCCACCAACCGAACAACCAACAACCCACCGCTACGCACTCCCACGCTCCACAATAACGCACCGCAGCGAACAAGCCAACGACCACCATGATGCATCACCTTCATTATGGGTACCGTAATCATGATCACTTTCAATATGCTCATATGTTCACAGGAAATTGATAAAATAGATAAAATTGTAACTTCCTCCACATAACCGAAACAGACTATCTACGAAGCATTTTAAACAGAAGGTACTAAAGAGCTCTGGTAGGAGACTAACCTGGAAACCAGCTTCTCTTTTATATTATAGTGGTCTCATTCAAATGAATGTGATACACCAAGCAGCCTCATGTAAAGACATCATAAACGAGAGATTCATCTGGGTGCCAGGTGAACCTTCAATCATTCTGTTATTGCTCCCTTTATCTGAGCCACATGGTCAACGCTTTTGTCTGATTGATCTGTCCAGAAACAGATGAAGTCTGATTATTCCGTACAAAAGTAACAGTTTCAGTTCCGGTCTCAGTAGAATTCGAACATTTTGTTCAGCAAACGCAGTAAGTGATGTGTGAATATTCCACCTCAAGCATCGGTCTTATCAGGACTAACTGGTTCAAATTTCGACCGAAAAGGTAGCATTTGGGTACAGGTATTGCGTGTTGATGTTGCTCATTGGACTGAGAATTAAAAAAAACGCGAAATTGGTGGACTTTTCCACACTCTTTAGTTCACGACATTCTCTATGGTCTTTTGCGGAGGGCAAAACACTTCATGTGTCCGAAAACCCTAGATTACCGACGAAAGCGAGATACAAAAATTAGTATGAATCTGGTGAATGACGTTTTGTCGTGAAAAACAGCACTCGTAAAATTTTAATGGATGGCATTGAATTCAACTCCCAGGACCTCCCAAAGGAAACGAGAACTCAGATAAGTTTCTACTGAGATATCTAAAAGAGACTAGTGTGAAAGAAGATGGATGGATATCTTTAGTCCAAAAACTGCTTTTTAACGTCAAGCTGGCTCTCAGAAGCTATAAAATTTTCCGGAGCTTAACAGAGAAGAAGTTGTGACAAATAAACTCATCTGATTTCAACAGAAAGTTGTTGTGCACCACAGTCAATTAACGCCTTCTTATTACCGTGAATCCCGGTCTGGATAGCCGCTTGATCGCCTGGTGCACTTGGCCAAACCAGAAAAGTCAATGAACGAGCGAGCCAGCTGCTCTATTGATCACTGTCGCGTACAAGCGGGTCAAAAACTGATACTAAGAATACAACTCATCTGTCAAGGACGAGTGAATAACAACCAATCAAATCTGTCTAAACGAAAAACGGTTATTCCATTGGCAGTTATGTAGTCCCGTTACGTTCGGAGCTGCTTCTTCTGATAGAGGCTCAACTGGAGTGCAGCTGAATCTCGCATTTGTGGTGTTCTCAAAAATTTGTGCTTCGCATGTGAAGATTGACTTCAGATTCACCTCAGATTCGCTTCATATTGTCAATATCAGTATCAAGGATAAGGCACCAACCCAAGGCTCTACATTTGTCCGCAAACGTGGCAAAAACTTACTGGACATATGTCAGGGAAACTATTGAATCAGACATGTGACAAGTGCAATGGCGGCTCATTTGGTCGATACCGACCACTCTGTTAACCGACTCAACTTGGTTTATCAAGTGCCACCGAAGTGATTTGCAGTAACCGAAGTGATCGATACTGGGTTACGACAGCCATTTTTAGCATCAAAAAGCATGGCTACGAGGTTGTCCAATCACTCATCTCCAAATTACATAAATTAACTCACATTTCGATGCCTTTGGACTGCAATTACCAGTTGAGATTTCGTCGTAAGCACTTGTTCGTAACACGCCTATTCGGATATCAAAACTATAAGTGACATAAAAACAAACCATGCAAGGAGGGGAAGTCTGCGCTTTGCTGTTAAGGCACCAACTTACTGAGGGCAAGGTCCGAGTCTCGAACCCAACTCCCGCACCACCTCGACTGCCCCTATCGAGGTTGACACCCACGTGCTTCAGTTTGTTGGGATTGTGGCTAGACACGCAAAGTATGCTACTTATGACGAACGGCTTCTGTGATGGTTTATGCGAAGCAACACCGCAAGGATACTGCCTTTTTTTTCTGGTCTAGTTTCTATTTTAAGTAGCTCCCCTCAGGAGAGACCCATTCAAAGAGAAATATACAACTGCATCAGCAACGACGGAGAGAGGCTTGCCCACCAGTGGTCACATATTCGTCCTTCCCAGAGTGGTCATCATTTGGGTTGTCGATGTTTAGGAAAGGCCCACTGATGGCTAGTATTTATTGAACTTCAAAAGTATGGGTATAGCTTATCGCATGTAAAGTTCGAGCACAATTTTCGAAATCCCAGGGTAACAAGGATCAGAAAACATTGATGAACTTCTATCAGGGTGAATGAAGTAAACTAACCTGCACTTCTAATTTTTCAAACACTTCATCCGCGCACGGCCACCAACCCCGAACTTGCGGGTTTTTGAATAGTGAGAACCTTGGACAGTCCGGGGCAAGTTGATGTAGCCCACAACTTTTCGGTGTCTTTGCGCACCTTGGAATAGATGATAGCTGCATCGTAATTCCTCCTGGAGGTGCAACGTCAAAAATTCGCTTGCTTTTCAAAGGAATTCATGATGATGGCATGATATTGTGGTTTAAAAATGAATATCACGTAAACAGAAGAGCGGAATTAAGCCCTTAAACGTGACCCGGTGTTGAGGAAGAAGGGAACATCATCTGTGCTTCTATTATACAGATAAGTATGCCTCGCGTCTCATTCAGGTATGGTTGGCGCGCGACTGTGGATATTAGCTGCGTTTGGTGGAAAAAACAAACACTAAAGCTCCGAAAATAACGGACCTGTTAGGAGTTAGGTTGAGAGCAATCTGTTGGGCCACCTGGTGCTCACAGGTTAAGGCGCGATCTTACTGACTGGACGATTCTTGATTCGAACCCAACCTTATCATCATCATCTTGACCGCTTCTGCTAATGCTTGAGCAAACTGACAGTACTCAACCTTCGTGTTTCTGTCGGGTAGTTTTAGCTGGGCGCTGAAGGGGCTTAGAAGTCGAGCTATTATTGTTATCAGATACTTTGTTGATCAGATACTTTGGACTTATAACTGGATGACATCTGTGGAGCAACATTCAAGCTAAGTTGACAGGCCGTTGGTAGACACTCATCGAAAGTCTGAAGGACTTCCTCAGAGTGCACGATGACCGGACGAGTAGCATTGACGAAATGCATCATCTAAGGTGGACCCGATCGATTTCGAATGAGGTGTAATTCTACGCCCAGTGCTCAAGAGCAGGAAACCTCTGGGAAGATGATATGCAGTTATTCGTTAGCGGGAAAGGAAATAATCTTTAAGAAAAAATGTCGCGCGAGCAGTTTTAGGGATTTTTCCGACAGCATAGTATCACAGTGCGTGTCCACAGTTAGCCACACGCATCCCTCCCATTCTGTACGCTGTTATCATCTCGTAAACGCTACTTTTAAATTTCTTGTTATTTTCTATGATTTCACTAACTTCACCTTCTTAAACAGAAACCTTAAGGAGCACAGATCGTGCCGTAAATTTCGTCCCTGAGTGTATACGGATCAATATTCAACGAGAAGCTTGCCATCAGTACACCTGGCGACCGTCCAAATCTCTCCACCGTGTCGCTCCTCTGTCGCATTGAAAAGCCTTAACCAATTTGCTACTACCGATTTTCGAGTAGTGAAAAAACACCCGAAATTGTCACTACCACCGCCTGTTTCACCTAGGCGTTATGATGCCCTAACTAGCTAACAGCCTGCCGCAATTCGATAGCAGCGTGTGGACCCCAGAAGAGATGATAAAAAGCCATTGGTTTTAGGTGTTTTCCACATGATTCTGTCAAGATCTTTTTCGTCAGCATTCTGTGTTGATTATGGAAAAACAGCTGAAAACAGTTTTCAGATTGGAATCATCCAGGAGCTGTCGGCTGCTCGCATTAACTAATACTATTTGTTCGCTTCAAGTTGAAGGACGTGTGACCATTTGTTCATCTGTTTCGTAAGAAGCTGGACTTCTGAACAAATGTATGGAACTTCCGACATTTTTTCCACCACTGTCATCCGTCTAGTAGGTGCTGGACACAAGTCTTCTACCAACAATAAAACTTATATGAGTCATCCATCGAAAATGCGTTCTGTGGTGCGGGGGAATTGACCAATCAAATTGCGTCAACGGACCAATCAAAACTGACCTGTTTCAAACAGCGATTCGTGTTCAGATTACTCATATCTCATGCGAGCAGCCAAATCTATACTCTACTTACCCAGAAAGTTATCGCTGGAAAATACGTCCGCATCCCATATTTGCAAAGTAAGCTCACAGTTTGACTTGATTGTGATAGGCTCAACGTCGAATGGTCCCTTGTCCTTGAACTCTATTCGATCCTCTGCTTTGATGTAATCAAACGGGAAAATAAATCTCCAGTTGAAATTGCCCTCACCCGACAATGACCTGTAAATAGACGAAAACACTTGATTCGGATGAGTATTTTTATGAGATGTCTTGCATCTGAAACACGATCTTGATATCGGTTTTCACTTAACGGGTCACTCAAGCATTGCCTTACACAGCCCCTTCCCACTGATCTCGTGTGGTCTGCCACTCACGCTTGTGGGTAGGCATGGGGGTTTGCATTCAAAGACTCGAAAGAAACCCCGAGTCGATAGGATGCCTGGTGCAGTTGCTGTGAGAACCGCTCCACATATCCCCCCAATTCATGCATTCAGCATTATTTTTAATATGTAGCTGGATGGGACATCGACTCCGCATTCCAGAAGACAGTTTGTCTCACACAGCCCTTTTCTCCCAGCTATGTATTGAGTGGATGCGACTGAGAAGTGGACAGTGTGTGGCAGCGAAGTAAACTTAGTCGGGTCCACAGCTGTCGCCTCCATAGATAAGGACACCGGAATCCAACTCACCACTGGTTAATAGCACTGGCATAAATGGCCCAATCGCGAAGTCAATGGCACTCGTGCATCAAAGCTATTGCATTCAATGCGAAGCTAACTAGTTCCCGAACTAACCAAACACGCCATCGCCTCGAAGGCTTGACTGTATGTTCCACACTGTCCCAATCTCCGGTTATCGAAACTGTAACAGCCGGAAACGATACGTTTATGGCACATGGTTTATAGATGATAAAATGATTGATTGATTGATTGATTGATTGAATGATTGATTGATTGGTTGATTGATTGATTGATTGATTGATTGATTG
>NW_008751883.1:102976-120964 GCF_000715545.1 Opisthorchis viverrini | reverse complement strand
GTGAGTGAGTGAGTGAGTGAGTGAGTGAGTGAGTGAGTGAGTGATTGGTTGGTTGGTTGGTTGGTTGGTTGGTTGGTTGGCTGGCTGGTTGGTTGATTGATTGATTGATTTATTGAACCAAGCGGATGGAAATCGCATCTTTGTGTGTCATTATCTGACGCTTTTTGACTGCCATTTTGGTAGCGGTTTTTTATTCACCCTGTTGTTTGCTGCAGAAGACGTACGTCGGAAACGGCCAATGATTCGTAGTGCGAACCCTAGCTTTGAATCTAAACTGCTACGGTCTTTGCTTGGGCAACCTGGAAGTAGCTGAGCCGCCGTCATTCCTTCAGGAGACAAGGCAGCTACGCAGCAAAAAAGTGTTACATCTGAACGAATATAATCAACGCCACTGTCAGCTGTGAGAACCCTTTTTTTGTCGTAAAGTGGTTATAGCTGCCACAGTTTCGTCCACCGCTGATCTGGGGAGGCAGGATAAAAACTGTGCATTGGAGGTGGGAGCTAACATAACTGATGTGTAAATAGTGGACTTTTAAGTGGGGATATTGGGAAGAGAGGTATGCATTGAAGACAACAGCTTGGATGCAAGAGCGCCATTGAGGGCGCGACTGGGTCATGTCTGTCAATATCTCTAACCATTGATGTGTCGCGTCTCGCCGTCTGCATCCAGAGAGGAAGTAATGATCAACGCGACTGAATTTACTGGTAATGGCTTTCATACTTTGCTGCCAGCTCATTGTTTGGCCTCCTACCCCGACCCTTTCCACCCTTCACGTGGTTGTGCAAAAAGAATCCTTCGAGGAAGTCGACCGACTGGCAACGGACTACTTGGCCAAGCCAGCGCAACCTGTGGAGTGCAATCAGTTCACCTATCGTGGGTGAGTTATTTCCTCCGAAAACCATTCAACGTCAGCATTGCTGATCAGGTGTTTCCACCAGACTCGAGCAATACTTCGAAAATTATACCATATAATGACCCGGCACTGGTGTCAAATGTAACATTTCAGTATTTGTTGATCGGATGAAGAAAACGTGTCTTTTGACTTTTTTGGGGGCTGAGTTAGAATCATTCAGGATCGGTTACGCTCAGTTGTGGACACTGAATCAAGACGCCACACAGTAATTCGATTTAATGCTGAGCTCTTTGTCAGAAACTTGCTAGTTCGTGAGAACGAGGTCTGAACTACGATGGGCCCAATAAGTCTTCCATCTCGGGATAATTCTGTCATTTTTCTGCAGGCATATCCTAACGGAAACGTTGCAGTTCTGGCCACCTATCTTGATACAAACCAGAAAGTTACATATGAATCGAAAACCACGTTCATAACATTAGTTATTGGTTGGTAGAAACCTCTCTGTAGGAGCTGAAAGATGGCGGTTGGCTGCTCATGGAAATACACAATAAATTATTACTCGCTACTTCTGACCACTTGCTAACTATTAGGTGAACCAGCTCCGATCGTAACGGGACTACATAACTGCCAATGGAGTAACCGTTTTTCGTTTAGACAGATTTGATTGGTTGTTCTTCACTCGCCCTTGACAGGTGAGTTGTATTCTTAGTATCACTTTTGACCGCTTGTACGCGACAGTGATCAATAGAGCAGCTGGCTCGCACGTTCACTGGTTTTTCTGGTTTGGCCCACCAGGCACACCAGGCAATCAGGCTGCTATCCACACCGGGGGTCACAGTAATAAGAAGACATTTGGGGACTGTGCTCCACAACACTAACCCACACAATACAGTCTGAATCGAAGCAACCATTAGTCAGTTCTATCGAGATGAACTTCTCAGACTGATATCCTTTGCATAGTTTTCATGGTTTCTGAATCAAAACCGCATTACCAGAGGTTTCAAGGACCAGCAGGGGTTGACAGACAACACTTTGCTGCCTCATGTATTGCGGGTTTCATTGGTGCATGAAATCGACTCAAGTAAACGTTGCCGTATACATCATGGCTTTGTGTTTCCCAAACACAGTGCACCAGGTTATCAAATTGTGGACAGAAAACAAAGAACAGTTTGCCAACACCTTCCAGAAACGACATATATCAGAGAGCTGTACTGTATGTCAGTCGAAAAGGATTTCCAGAGAGCATCAACTGTGCTTTAGAAAAACGTACATTTTGTCTGTAAGTAACAACACCCTGGTAGGAAGTATTCTTTCTTCTTGACAGCTAAATTGTGGGCATCATGGCAAAGACGCTTCACAATCTTATCGGCATACTGACTCATAGTTTACATGGGCACACCAATCACATCAATCAAGTGTGAACACGTTCGCCTGTTCAGACGTGAAAATTTTAGATGCGTCCAACATGCGTTGGTGGAGTAGTGGTTACACGCTCGCCTCGCATGTCAGATGTCCGGGGTTCAACTCCCGGCACGGTCATTGGATATGCACTGCTGATGGGCTCTTACAAGAGCGAAACTCGAGTCCAGTGCTTCCCTTTGGTGTGGACTCACCGGAATAAATACGCCAGAACAGGAGGACGGCCGTTCAAACGAGAGTGGTGTGGCTATGAACAAGAGTACCTATCCCGCAAAACCCCGAGATTCCTAAAGTGTCTGCTTCTAAATTACCATTGGCCGCTCAAGCGGAATGCACTGATCATTTCCCCACTTCGTCCTGTGGCATCCGCTGTTTCAGGTGGCTTTGTAATTCACATAATTATACGCTGGTGGGCAGATAAACTTTCGTTCAACAGTTCACACTTCCCTGTCTCTTTTGGTGGGATGTACGCCTCAAAATAAATACTCATATCTCCGTGCTGTGTAATTAATTTTTTTCACCCCGGCAACTGTGTGCTCCTTAGCAAGTTTACTACTATCAGCAGCCTTTACGCACATTTTTTAACCGTAATTTCTTAAAACCAAACGGCAACAGGAAAATCAGTAATATAGTGTAGCGTTATTTGAATCGGTATGCTGTTAGCCCATTTCGATATGACCACGGTTCGGAGAACTTACCGATAATGGATATCGGTTTTCTGGTCGTCCACACCCACTCCTTTGACCCAACCGCGCACATAAATATCACTGCTCATCTCGGAGGAGAATAGTGACGTATCGTTTAAGATCACCTTTATTGGAAAGCAAGAAATGAAGGCTCGAGTGAGCAGTGGTCAGACGGACAACACAGTGATATTAGGTAGTTTAAGCAATAAAAATAACCCAGTTGTTACCTATAGCTCAAACAAACGCTTGAAGTGCATTGTCCTAAAACCTCTAAATGCAAATAACGGATATTTTATTTATTTCCTGTTTGGTTTGCTTTAATTATGCTGGCAAAACATTAGCTGCACATATCGATCACTTGATGTGTTCATATTGGCTTGCTCAAAATACACTCTAATTCGACCGACTGCGATTAAATCTGACGAGAGAACTTTTCAACTGATACTGTTCAGATGGGTTTAGTTGATGGTCCTAAATTTGGGCAACGCGTCATCCCAGGACCGCTCACAGACCCGAGTGTAACAGCCCAACAAACCGGTACTAACCACGCCTAGGTTAGCAAGATGTTACGTCCTCACACACATCTGAGGGAACGCTAATGAAGTCTGCAAGACAAATATCGATCTGTGGTGAGAACCAGTCTGGTGTATTCCGATTCGGATGTCCAGGTGGGCTGTCAAGCTGCAATGGCTAGGATTACAGGTGTGTGTCAAATTCCTGACACAGTCAGTCTGTACAGCGCCATCTTGCCGCATCTACTTCCACTTAGATGCGTTTTTGGGATACAACCACCTCAATATGATGACAGATTCAACTGCAGTGATAATAAGTGTAGAGGATGTATGACCAGTGGTACTGAATACCTATAAACAGTCAGACTCACAGTGTGTTAACAAGCCGTCGAAGTTTGCTCGCAATATATCGAACAATTTAATTCAAGTGCAAACCTTGTTCTGATCCTCACAAGCTGACTACCCAAAATGCTAGCTTGCCCCCGTAGGGTTTGCCGTACACAATCCGCATAACACGCGAAAATCGATGCAGTCAATACCGGAGTCCCGACGTGAGTGATAATCAAACTGAGTGAAGTGAGAAACTGGGATTACCAAGCCAAGTATGAGTGCATGTGTTTACTCGGTACTCATGGCTTGGACGCAAAGCTGCGTGTGTAGATAATCACTAAATACAAAATGCCGTGCAATTTTTGTATCGGATACTCCGTGGCTAATACGACTGACCGGCCTTGATCTCTGTTTTGTCCCGTATGCTGACAACCGACGCCAAAGTTTTCCCCTGTGCATTCAAATTTAAGTGTCTGCTTGTTCAACCGATGTATATCATCCATTTGAATGACAGGAAAGTGTTGCACATGGATTATCAGCCCCTCAAACGTCTCTCAATCGCATTAAAGAGTGGAGATCACAAGGAACTACTTGATATCAAGGCGGACACATTGGCTCGTGTTTGGGCAAGTCCAACGAAATATCCTCAAAAGGTTGGACAGCTATGTCAAGCAATCTGTTCGTGGCTGGCTGCGTCTACCGACGGGTACCACGATCAGCTATGCCAGTAAACAATAATGGGGGGTTTGGTATCCCAGGCCTCAGTTCAGCCATCCTGATACAGTGGAGAGTGCCTATGGAAAACTTCTATCTACTCGTTGCCAAGTACTACGCAGTGTGGCCAATGATTCCGCACTTAAAAATATTATTCGGGATCCCAGCACCCTCATCCGAGTCTAAGGTGCATGTGTTAACACCAAGGACACTGTTTGAGGCGATAGTCTCTACAACAGGACTGACGGTCATGGTTTACGAGAGTTTGGCGCTTCGCCTTTCTCGAATCGATGGCTTATGTTTCCTCGTCTATTTGTACGCGGTATCCAGCTCCAGTGCAACCTGCTTTGGATGAGATTAAGAAGCACCTCTTTGTAGTCCTCGTGTCAAGAAGATCTGTCATGGGAACTGTGGCCAATCGGGAAGTTTTGTGCACATTCTGCGGTCCAGCTGGACCACGCGTGACGGTAGCTGTGCTCATCATCATCGGGTTGCAAGGGAACTCGCGAAACGCCCCAGTCGCCTGGGCTAAACCGTCTTCTGGGAGTTGCGAGCATCTAGGTCAAAAGCTTTCACCAAGCCTGGGCAACTTTGATAGGCGTAAGTATAGTCTCGGATGGGCGCGTAGTGACTGTGTGAAATGAAAAGGAGCAGAAGTATGGTGCTGATGATTTTCCCTTCGCTATCATCTCCACCTTACGTGCAATCGATTGTAATGTCAACTTTTTGGTCCCCCAACTGATGACCATTTCATATCGAAGGGTCTGCTTTCTTCAATTCGCCAAGGCTGTTGTTGGACTGGGGCTTTCTAAGGTCACAGGCAATGGCTTGTGTTTACTTACCATTTTAGGCTCTCCACGTACTTACGACACTTGAATGCGTGGTACACGGCGCTGAATGTTGACTCCTGCCAATAACTTTTAAACCTGATCCAATATGAATGGCACTTTGTGCTTGATGTGTGAGTCTTTACTGTGCCTTGAAAAGCATTCAGCATTGTTTGTCCTTTTTTTCGGTTGCAGGTCTTTACACGCGTGTTCCCATACCAAATATTCTTACACACGTTGGGTTCCATCTTGTCTGACTGGAACTGTTGGTGACAAGACTTCGAATGGGACGCTTTCTTCATTTTATCTATTTTTCTTCACACCCTTCCACATCTATCGCCCGGATTTAATTTACATGTTCAGAAATAAACGATAATAGTATAAGTAGCAGTTGGCGTCCAGAACTACTTCCTCATGGTGTCGACTAGGTTGCCCGGACGTCCTTCTGGGTGAAATATGATTTCAGCAAGATCAGATAGGGCTAGCTACTCTGTTTGGTTTCACTTCGCTGGCTACTTTCCACTATCTACATTACGAATCATTTGGCGCCTCCACACTAGTTCCAACCAGTACACAGGAAAAACTCATGGGGCTCACGTGCAAAGAATGTGGCAAGTACTGTGAATCGAAAGCTAGCTTGGTGGCCCACCAAGTCGAGTTCACGTCCATGAAAATGTTGGCACGAGCGTGGTTGCCCAATGGGCCTTTATTTTCCAACGAAGAGTGGCCTGGGGCAACGTCGCTTGCACGCACACTCTACGCAGCATAATGTGGATAAGCTTCGCCATGTGAAGAATTTCAGTATCCGCTGGTTCCAACAAGTGTTACAATCACTTTCTTGCCTAGCTAGCAATCTATATCCATCACGTGACCGAGCTGTTGGGTGAACTGAAGCAATATTCCCATGGGTGATCGGCTATCAGCTTCAAAACCAGGTTACAGGTGCTCAACTGGCAAGCACAACAGGAAGAATCATCATCTGGTGGCCCCGACCAAATTATCGGTCAAACAGGGTCCTATTCATCAGAATCTGAAGACTATAGCGTCTGGTTTTCGCCGTGTCACACGTGGAATCCCATTGTGACCATTCACTCGCTAGGGTTAACCTGGCATTTGCCCGAGGGTTGCAGTCTGGCATCATAACATCATCATAGCATCATTTCTGAACCTCCACGCCTCCAAGATATTTCTATGCACGTGGAATCCTGTCTCTCGACACTGTCTTCAGTTAGCCCGTTGCTTGTCGGCCAACAGTAAGCAGATGTGCCGAGCAAACTACACCGTCATTCAGACCCATTGCCACCGAAACGAAAAGATGCAGAGTCTGTTGTTCTGGATGGGTCGTGGAAAGATCTATACAAAGATAACTGCGGCCTACCATTGGACGCTGAGCAGTATTGGAAACAGGTACTGTCTGCTCCAAAACACGTGGATAACCGGTCAAGTTGCGCAGTGCTGCAATCCAATTGGCGTTTGATCAAGCCAATTACAAATGAGGAAGTCGCCCGTACAATCCGTTTAGTGGCAATTCGTCCTCAGTCATAGACAAGTTCATCGGTTCAGTTCCAATGCCCTCGCTGGTTATTTCAACTTATTCTCATTATCTAAGGTTCGTCGGCCGCATCCGTGTCGTGCTCGTATTATCCTAGTTCCGAAGGTCTCAAACCCGACTTCACCGGACAGACTGCTGAAGCCGTAGATGCGGTTGCTCTTACTCCAGTTAACATTTCTACATCAAGACGGTTGCTTGGAAGCTACATCGCCCTTACACACCCTGCTTCGTCACTCTTCAGCGACTGCTTCTAACCTCAGTTCGGCGTTTGTTGATATACGAAAGCGTTTGATCCGGTTGCGCATGACACAATGGTCAAATCTGCTATTGAGTTTGGAGCATCGTCACCCCTAGTCCTATAAGAATGCACCCTTCCCTAATTCCAAGGTCCGCTATTATAAGGATGTGAGGCAGTCTCTCCTCACTATTGTTTTATCATGGCAATAGTTGACGTTCTTGGATTGTCGATGCTGCAACCCGGATACCAGTTCCATGACACTTTAGTGGATGGTTTTGCTTTTGCTGACGACCGGGCTGTGTGTGCAGTGAGAGAAGTGTGAAACTGCCATGGTTGAGTTGGGAAGAGCTGGTATAAAGATAAACGCTCAAAAGACAAAAGCAATGGTGATTTATGGGGACAGGAGACATATAGGGACCGCGGCCCTAGCCGAACCTTTTTGCTGCATATATATAGCCATTCTTTATTCCATTATGGTTAAACGAACTCGCTCGGTGGGTTTACAATTGCTGTTTTCGTTGTATAACAAGAGGCGTAACCAAGAGGCTAGTTTTCAAAAGAAAGTGAGCCGAGTCCACTTACATCAGCTGTGTTCCAAATAATCACGCGCAGTTCGTATTGGATTGGTTGTCTTGGAGAGATGTCGATTGCTGGCGGGGGTACTCCAAGTGATCGATCGAATATATCCACCCACAACTGCAACCGACCTTGGGACATTCCTGGCCTGTCCGGATGTACCAGAGCTCTTGTCTCAACATGTTCCGGAACCAACTCGATCCCCAAAGGCAGTGTACTGAATCGCTTTAAAACTTCCAGGGCAAGCGGTTCAACCGATTTCACCGTTCCACCTGCGAGGCGTAAAGAAATTGTAAAAACAACTGTGAAAGCACTAAAGTATATTCATGCCGATTGTGGATAAAACTTTCACAGTGAGTTAAAACCAACAAGTCGTGCGTGTAGATGGATGATGAACACGATAAATTGTCGGCTACGAGAAAGGCCAGCCTCTAAAACTTACCGGATTCGTTTGTGATCTCGGTTATTGCATGTAGATCTTGACCACCAACTGTGACCTTGTTCTCCAGCAGGTTGTAGACGGGTTGTTCGATGCCTCTTTTCTGACATTGTCGTTCCAGAATCTCCGTGGGTAGTAGACTGTCCTTCCATTTCACGTAGCCATGCCTGAAAATAGACAGAATGTATGTAAGAATTTAGTCTCCAGATTAACACTGGAATAACCGGTTAAGAATAATCTTTCTGTTATTCGTAATGCACTACTCATGAGGTTGCTGAAAATTCATCGACATCCCACGACCGGTTTGGCCTTTCTTGCTGCTTAACAGCACAGCCCCCGGATTTCCGTCAACCTTATGTTCTACTTGGAATCAAACTGCACGAACTTAGCGAAATACACTCATTTACAAACAAATTTAGTTTTGCGGGAGACTCAACTGGAACCCAGCTGAATCTCTCGTTTATGATGTTTCCAGGAAACTGAATGTGTTTCACCAGGCCGCCTCATGTTTCAGTCGCTAAGATATTCGAGATATCGCGATACACGTATATTCGTAATGCACTACACATGAACTTGATGGCAAGTAGAACATAAGGCGGCCTGGTGGAGTACATTCACTTGCCTGGAAACATCACAAACGGGAGATTCATTTGGATTCCAGGTGGGTCTCTCGCAAAACCAAATTAGTTTGCAACTGAGTGTATTTCGCCAATCTTTCTGTTAGTTTTTGATATACACCCATTTGCATACCAGCTTGGTTTTAACGGAATACTCAACTGAATGCCAGCTGGAACTTTCGTTAAAGGGCTCAAAGAGGCACGAAACCGTTGTTCAAAGTCAGCAATCTCGTCGTCAAAGGGTTTTCAGCAATCTTATGAGTAGTTCTCTTGCTACTAGTTGTTTATAAAAAGTACGCTATGATCATTAAAAACAGACAAAACAAGTGCTTGGTGTGAAAATGCAACTTAGGAAACATAAAATCACTTTCTGAAAAAAGGTTGAGTGGTAAATATCCCAAGACTATCGATCTCATGACCAGCAACAATCCAAGTACCTGTTCGAAGACGTGAACGATATCCGGGTTTATTAGCAATTCGCGAGTAAATTTACGATTTTACAGTGAAAACTACAAGTCAAGACCAACGTAAAACTCACGTGTTGTAAACGTTCATCAAGCCACAAGTCGCTCGGTGCGGACTGTGATATCGATTTTCAATATCTATCCTGGTTTCTCCGATCAAATCGTTTGATCCCACCCGGTCGTAGTCCATAACCTAGACACGGGGAGTTGTGAAAAATCAGTTCGTACTTTGTATATTTTGTTCGTAAGTTTAATAAAAGTACTTTTAACTTTGTATGACCTTTCGCCAAAACTTTATATGTTGCCATACAACTCCAGACTTTTTAGAAAGCTTGCCTCGTTTAGTCGAATGGCTTATGAACACAGCTTGCGTGGGAGCAACCAACCAGCATGATATATTTGGGCAGTCCCTCTCCGCTGTCCACACAGAAACTGAAGTTTAGTGAAGCCACAAATTCGAAAGCCTACATTTGTCCATGACGCGTTACAACCCAGTCATTTTGTGGTCTTTTTTTGTCATTTTTGTGGTCAACACGTTCTAATAGATTGAGAAACCTGCAGCGCTCAGTGCAACTACTTCGTGCACTACTATTGTGACAAGGAACGGACAATCAAGATCTCTTCCTGAAATCAACTGATCAACTATTAGTGGAAATGAACACAAAAATATGGCCCCAAGGACTTGATGAGAACAGTCAACCGAATTTGAGTTTTCAGCTCTGTGTAATCAGCCAAATGTCAGGCTACTTTATTCTCGACGAATAGCTGAGCAAGATTTTAAATTTAGAGCACCCACATCGTTGCTTTCGCTACAAGGAGCGATGAGGCTGCATGAAACGGAAAGGAACTGCGTGAATTTCCCCCTAGTAGAATTATTTTTGCAAAACATCACCACATGCGACGTGTATAATGATGCAGAATACCAAAGTTCGTAAGAGCTGTCTCAAAGTGACGTTTTATTAAAACAAGGTGGGATTTTTAACGGAACGGTTTTGACCCTTGATCGTTCTGGACAGTGAACAACCCGATCCACGTGATCATTCAGTCGCCTCAACATCGTCCTGCTGGGGTCATCGATCAGCTCAAGGACTGCAAGGTTGGGGGCTCCCGTTGTATCCAACTTATCATTTGAGACTAAAGTTCGCTGTCTTTTTTGTTCACGAGTAAAGTCAGTCATACTTAACTGGTTTCTTTTAAGGGAAAAACAGATTTCTTATCTTTTGGGAAATGCGTTGGCATTTAATCCGAAGGCATTGGTTGGAACCGGCAAAAATCGTGGTATCTGACTGCCCAGGAGCATTTGTTCGGGGGGAGGGCTTCATTATTTGAGGATAAGTTTATGGATCTGGTTATCCCAGTGTCTGCTGTCTCAGAAAAGTTCGGTCAAAGGAGACACTTCTTGGTTTTTTAAAAACATGATCATGAATAAGATAACAGATAGTTCATTGTCGTTGTCTGATCTACGGTTGGATTTGTCTAACAGGTCACTAATCAAATCATTTGTATTCAAACTCAAACTCGTTCAAAGAGTGTTTCAGGTGTCAGAGATTGATCTAAGCCTCCTGACAAAGAATCGAACGATAGTTAAACATTCCAAAGTACGATTATGAAACTTTTTTCAGGAGACAAACCAGTTCTCATTGCCAAGGGCCAGACTATTCAACTGCTATGGACAACGCACCTGAATGGTAAGCATAGAGTCCACCGGCAACATGGCTGTGAATTCATAGTACTTTCCAAAGTATGGATTGAGTGTTTTTGGCTTGTAGTCATCTTTCTCGTCGATGACCACTTTCCCCAAAGACAAGATAAGGTAGGGATCCGCTAATCCATTTCGATCGGCCGGATGAAGTCCTATTGCCTGTGAGTAGAAAACAAATGCGTTAGTATGAATAATGATTGTAATCACCTTTCAATTGTCATACCCTTTCGATGCCTAACTGAAATGCAACTCGAAGGTGGTTCCAGAGCTGAGATATTGCTCGTGCCTAGACAGAAGAGGCCAACTTACCACAGATTTTCCTATCATTAATTTCACGCTTTAACCACTGAGCTGTCTTGAGCTCTGATCTTGATCAGCTGCTGTCTTGTTCAGTTAATCTGTCCATTGGTAAATCACTGCCACTGAAGGAACAGTTTCAGTCTTCTATATCCTACTTGACCATGTTTCTCTGCAATGCGTCGGAAGCAGGCTTGGAAACAACCCTTTCATTAAAGTGGCCGCTCGCTCAACTGAGACTTTTCTTTTTTCACTAACCTATTGCTTGCCTTCAAGACGTGTTTGAACTTTATCACGTTCACCATCTCAGCAACGAAGTAAACCCAAGCAAAGTGCCTCATCGCGGACGCGACTTGGTGGGGAACATGTCCACAGTCGCTCAGATCGGAGGTGCCCTATACCATGTGCACTCAAAACACAACTAAATGAAAGGCAAGTCAATCTGCTCACAGAGTAGTTAGCTGTTTGCTGTGGTCACTGACTCAGAAGCTTTCACTATGCAAAGAACCATTCAGATACAGCGCGGAGGCGGTTCGCAACGTGGTGCTTTGCATTAGACGCACAGGCTGCGACGCCCACCACCTCCGACGATAAGGCTGACGGAAACCTTGTAACGACTCAGTCACCCACATACTTGACTGTTCAGCTCACAGTCGCTCATTGGATCACGTGACTTTTTTTTCATACTTGTCACGTCACACACGTCACATCAAGGTGACTCATCGGACATCGATTGTCTGTACCGTCTAGCGACGTAGCGACAGCTCATGTGCTGACACACCCACGTACACGCAAACGGACCTACCTATAGGGAAACCGAACACAGTCAGCAGTCTCGCGCGCGCGCAGGAGTCAGCCAAACACCCCATGTCCACGGACAACCATGGAGTACGTTGCAGTCGCGCTGCGAAGAAAAACACGTTCCCGCCGTCCGGACTTTTACCAAGGGACTCTCATATACGATAAGTTCCCTGTTGACTTGCTCCACATTTTATATTGTCCCCTATTTTATACATGCTGCAGATCGTTTCTGTAAACTGCTGTCAATCACAGTTAAAAACTTTTATTGGTGCATAGACCTTCTGATTTGTATTATGGTCATCATCAACAGTGCACTAATAACCTCCAAGCCCCTTAGCTTGAATAAAAATGAATAGAGAGCGGGGAGTTGAAAACATGTTGAGGACGGTTCTAGATCACCTGAGCTGACGAGCGGCGATGTGGGAGTCCATTGGCCTCGCAGCTGCAAAACTCTTGCGGGTGGAATAAATCTTTTGGGCCAAAATGTTGCATTTTGTCGCGTGTGTATGTGTGCTCAAAATGAAATTCATCCTGACCCATGTTCATATTTTCGCAGCTCATCAAATTCCGGTAAAGCAATAACACCTCTCGCAGAAAAATTCTGGTGGAATACTTTTACAGTATCACCGGGATCCCGAGATGGGGTTAAAAAGATTGGGCTGGTACTCAGAACTCAGTTGCCTGTCTGTGTTAGTCCATCAGTGTCAGGTCGTTGCTTTCAAAAACTCTATTCCATTGTGCGAATACTGAGCGCCCAACGATGTGCAGTGGTGGTTGCGGGATTTTGTAGAATGCACACTCACATGACTCTCGTTTGTACAATGGTCCTTCTCTCCTCGCGCCATCATTCTGGAGAGTCCATACCAAAGGGGGGAGCCCTGGACTCGAGTCTCACCCTTTTTAGAGCTCATCAGCAGTGTAACCCTTGGATGTACCAGGTTTTGAAATCCGCACATATGACACGCGAGGAGAGCGTGTTACCACTATTCCACCAACGTACACTGAACTCACCTGAATTTTTAAGTTTGAACAGAAGAACATGTTCACACTTGAATGGTGTGAGCAGAAAGCCCGACGATACGAAATAGAATGCCCATCTACCCGCTAACCCACTTGCTGAGGCGCTGACTCACCCTAACAAACCGCCAAAACTGTGAACGACGTTAAAAAGGAATCGGGGAATTAAGCGATATGGACCAGAGGGGCCGAACCCCAAAACCCAGTCTAAAATATTTATCTATACTATCTGACAAGAAAACCCCATAGCCTAAGCTTGATGTCCATAAAACACATGGCACACTGACCATTCGTACGCTTTAAAACTGCCCCATCCCTGTAACCTGATCTATCAATGAATCTACCAATCGTTTGTCAGGCTTGTCTAAAACGATGCCTTTCTGTTGGTTCCAACTATTCTCCAGTCTGGTGAAGTCTTGGTACCATTCTTCGGAGGATCTGTATCCACCCGGTCACCCACTCACTTGGCTCGCTAACTGGATCACGAGGCATGTCTTTTTTCATGTCATGTGACATTAAGCTGACTCATCGGACATCGATTGTCTGCACCGCCTAGTCAGCGTAGCAACTACTCATGTGCTGACGCGTCCACACGAACGGATCTACATGTAGGGAAACCGGACACAGTCAACACACAGACTCGCGCGCGCACAGGGAGCAGAAACTCGACCGCTCTCCACAAGTCCACGGACAAGTACGGAACACGTGTGGTAGTCGCACTGCGGAGAAAAACACGTTCCCGCCGTCCGGACTTTCACCAAGGAACTCTCACAGACAATAAGTTCCTCTTTTGACTTGCTCCCATTTTCGCATTGTATTTATTTTCATACCTGTTGCAACCCACCACTGTCAACCATACTAAAAACGTTTGTTAGTGCATACACTTTCTGATTTGTATTATGGCTATCAACAGCAGTGCACTAATAGATCAACAGTCATGCTCTGCGCGGTTGGATGGCACAGCGAGAACTGACGTTATCCGCAAATTGTGGTCAATGCTAGTGTTTTCATGACTGCGTACTTCGCTCCTCCATCAGAGTAACAACACGTGCTATCTGATAGCACTGCCTCATTTCTTTCGCTATCCCTCATAGACAAGTTTTATCAACCTGTGGACCGCACATAACCCGCCGTTAACTCCACCACTTTTCCTGTGCCTCCCGGGACATTGCCCACAAGGAATCGCACTAAACGGGGCACAGGTATGACCAATCCAACTCATGTTCTTTGTCCTTTGAAACAATGATAACTTGATACAGGTGAAATGCAGGTGTCATTTTGAACAGTATAATACCAAAGTGCCAATCATCACTTACTCGAACAACGTAAACGCGAACCGTGAGTTTGACACGGGCTTTCAGTGGTAACGTTTTGAACAATTTGAGCTCCGTTTGCTGCGTTGGCATTTCCGCATCATCGTTGACCGCATAGATCAACAGGTTGCCCTGAAATTGACCAAATCGATATCAATTAGTTTACATTCGGTCAGGTTCGAGGAATACGTGCACCCTCGGAACTGACAACAATTGTGTTAATTCGAGGTGACACTCTGTCATACAGCTTTTCAATAGAATTAATTTTGCAATGAACCACATGTCTCTTCTCCAAAGCACTGTCTAATGGGATTTATTCCTTTTTGGAATGCTGTATTGTGTGTTGGGAAAGTTATCGTGACCGGGAAGAAATAAGATTTGCTTCACATTCAACCACTCTTGTTTGAACGGTCATCCTCCTGTTCTGGCGTAACTATTTTGGTGAGTCCACAACAGAAACCAAAAAGTTGCTCAGTGGGTTACAAGCGTGTGTGACGCTAACTGACTGGGAAGTTCTGACTGGCGGGTCAATAGATCGTCACAACTGTAACGCAATTGAAACCTGACTGTTCCCGCTTACATATGTTTAATATATGACCTTACGTGTGCACCTCTCCCTCTCTCTCTCTTTCTCGCTTACAGGCACCCCGGACAAGTCACCACGAGCGCCGGGCAGGACAGTAGTCTGCTTGGACACCCCCGAGTGACCTTGACCTGTTTTTCTGTTCATCACGTGACCTGTACCCGTTGTTCCGGTTCCGGTTTCAGTGTCGTGGCCGTTCTGCTTTCCTGTGCGTGCTTCGTGCTTACTGTAA
Organism: Opisthorchis viverrini; assembly: GCF_000715545.1. Taxonomy (NCBI): domain Eukaryota; kingdom Metazoa; phylum Platyhelminthes; class Trematoda; order Opisthorchiida; family Opisthorchiidae; genus Opisthorchis; species Opisthorchis viverrini. The sequence continues at coordinate 105,791 of NW_008751883.1, read as the reverse complement.
CTACACGTGCCGCTGTGTTTGAATTAATCCGGTGTATCCGTCGCCTTACAACGTATTGCGTCGACTCACCCACGCTACATCAATCACAAAGTGATCAGTCACCCTCCACAGCCTAGTGTTCGGGTCCTGTACAAATGGGAGTACATTAGAAGGATGCAAGAGGTTCAAAATATCATATAAGCGTAGAACAGCTACTCAATGCCTGTTGGTATTTCAGCATAGATTGAAAGATTCACAGGTCAAAATTCATATTCATGACCTCATTTATCAATTGATTCCCAACCTAGTTAAAAGTTTAGATCCACACCAAGGTGAATCTGGTTCTCCCCAGAATTTTTTACCGATAGTGACGTCAGCCCATGTTGAATATTAAGGGGATTGCTGGGAATTTGTTTCATTGGATTGCTTTACCTATGAGAGCAACAAACCTGGTCTTCGTTTTTTCAAGTCCTAGTATCTGACAAAACAAAGTGACCTGTGCCAGCTAACCAGCAATCCTATTCGTTTGCTGATATACCGCTATGATTTCTCCAAGCAGGTACTACCTGGTTGGTTGACACGTGTGTTGAAATGTGCACTGTTGCTAAGGCATAAATCCGCAATCGAAACAATTCTGTCTCATTCTGCAGGGACCTTTTACAGCCAGGCCAAACCCCGGCGATATTCACTTGATTATACCATGTGAACGGAGTTCACCTGGAGAAGTGCTACCCGATAAGCACGAAAACGCCACAACTTAGAAAGCTGTATTAACGAGCCTTAAAATAGTATGGAGGCATAGCAGTCAGTTAGTTAGTGATTGCTTCATCAATGACTAGAGTTAAACATTACTTTGAGGAAACCGGCCAGTCGACTCTCGGGTGAAGCCTCCTCTTCCGTTTGTTTGCCTTTGTAGAGTGGGAAGTTGCGGAATGGTTCCACAAATCCTTTGAAATCTTCGATTTCCTCAAGTCCAGTTGGATATATCTGGAGTTAAAATATGGATTGATACAGAATAATTCTTTCTTTTGTTAACAAATCAGACTACTGTCGAGAGGATGGCCAGACAACAATGAGAAACTTGGATGGGAAAGTACTTTGCCAAGTAGCAATCTATGATTAAATTCTGGAGACACCAGGTCCTCTAAACACCTGTTCATACTACCCACAAGTAAAGCTAAGATATCTGCGTCATTGAGTTGGTATCGCACCTGCCTTTTATCAAACATAGGTAAGTATATGTAACCCAAACCTAGGAGACAAGATTCAAGAACGCTCAGCTACACGTGTACTTTCATTCCTAAGGATGTTTCTCTAGGGTAGTCGGACAGGTAACGTCTTTGAATGCAACCCGAAATCTACTGAGAACCTCAGCTCCGCTAGATGTTAACCGGACAGACAATGACCCCTCCCCAATGTGTAGCCTTGTATCGAGCCGAGGCAGCGCGAGTTAGCGCTGATCAAGGTCAGATAATGCCCCGCAATATGCAGCACATCACAGCCTCGTACCAAAGCCAGACGGCTCGCGTCATCATTGGACCAAGTTCAGGCAGTGTTCCTCCAATAACTTGAGAAAGTCGTATTTTCGCACTCACACGCACTCACGCTGTCGCACTCGCTTGTTCGGAATACAGCTGTTCTGTTCCCCTCTGTGGGTCTTTTTTCCGGCACTAGACACTTGAGCGGGTCAGGAGCCAGATACAACAGGCTGGCGAATCAGCAGATATAACATAAACTGTCCGTCCTTTCGACTACACGATGAATCCCAGAAGGGGAAACAGCATTGCCATAGACGACTTTTCTGGGATCCGACCAAATCTCTCTTTAAAACAGTCCTCAAAACCACAAGCCCAGCACTTGATAATTATTAGCTTCTTGGTAAGAATCGATCATTAGTAAGACCGAATGTTGTGACTGGTGATGGTCAAGCTCCAGATTGGCAATTTTGTTGTAGCCGTCATCATCAACCGAGGTGTCGTCATCTAAGCCTTGTGAAGCTGGGCGGAACAATACTTTGAGTTAGTTTGTGTCGGCGAGGTTACATACACACTCCTGACCCGAGTAAACAATCCAATCAATACGCCTGCCGATGATGTCACCTCGATTGGTGAAGAAACGCTTGCAAGTCATTTGCCAAGCTTAATAAACAGATCAACAACCACCTAATCAATCATCAACAGTTCTACTGTGAACCCCCTTACAAAGTTACTGGGGTCATTTTGGAAGACCCATCTCAGAAAACCCAAGTGATGAGTAGATACAATCAGAACACTTTCCTGGCCGTGAACCTTTATTCGATTAACTGGATAGTGATTTAGTATTAAAGCCAATCCAAACTATCGATTCTCCCATTTTTTCAATACCATATGACGTTGAGCTTCATACTAGGCATTACTTAAAAACAGCATAAACGAGCGATTCAGCTGAGTTCCAAGTGAGTCTATCGAAAAACCAAATTTGTTTGCAAAGGAGTGCATTCCACTAAGTCCGTGCAATTTGGGTTCCAGTAGAAGGTAGGGTTGACGGAAACTCAGGAACTGCGTCTAACTGATGAGCCCCAAGAACGGCGAAACCAGCCGTGGGCCATCGAGCAATTTTCAGCAACCTTATGAATAGTGTATTACGTCTAAGCACCATTTTCTTTTTTACCGCTGAACAAAAAACCTTTCCGGTGTGTTCGATCTCCACTGAAACCCAATTCATCTCTATTGTTATCTGTACAATGGTGGCTCAACAACACTGTACGGCAGCGAAGTATCAGTATTAGACACCGATGCTGCTAATGATGATGACGATGACGATGATGATGATGATGATGATGATGATGATGATGATG
>NW_008751883.1:78818-102778 GCF_000715545.1 Opisthorchis viverrini | reverse complement strand
ATGATGACGATGATGATGACGATGATGATGACGATGATGATGATGATGACGTTGATGATAATGATGGCGATGATGATGAAGACGATGATGATGATGACGATGATGATGATGATGAAGACGATGATGATAATGATGACGATGATGATGACGATGATACCTCAAACGTCTACTCGATTGCTAATGACCTAAAAGACTTCAGTCAGTACAAACTTTTGATTGTGCTAGATGGGAGACTATTTCCAGTTCATATTGATTTGTCCTGAGACACATAATTACAGAGTATCTTTCGAGCAACGCGAGAAACAATTTTCAAGTGACTTACCATGATTTTCTCAACCCAACTCAAGTCTTCACCTTGTGTACCCTCGTTAAGGATGAGGTCATCGTAGTGCTCCTTAAAGTACATCCTTTTGGAATCTCCTGTCTGAAAATAAAACGCGAGGTGAACGACGCAAGTGCTGAGATGCAGAGAGGCTGATTTACACTTGGTTCCATGTATGGTTGATGGTGGATGGTACAAAATTTTGAAGTAGCTGAATCACCATTTCACTAGGTTTACCAACTTCCTTTCAGTTTTCTTGATTACTTCTCAAACCACAAAGCTTTGTGTGTGTGGGTGTACTACTATTTTTAGCCAGAAAGACGAAAAAGGTGTTAGTCTTGGTGAGTTACATCATTTTGTCGCTCTCGAGTTAGCAAGTTCCTAGGTCAAACTTGTTTTAAAGTCAAAATCCGTCCCAATGGACCTGTGAACAAGTAGTCGGGTAAAACAGTGTCATTTGTGCAAATTTCCAGGAGCTACGTAAGTGGCTGTTAATCGAGCAGTACCTGAAACACAGGCATTTCTCGTGGAATCATTTATGAGTCCAATAATAAAGGAATGAGTGACGAAAAATTATAAACGGCGATCTTTACCAGGCTCAAACCCAGGCCGGTATGAGCTCGTTTGCATGCTGTGATTTATTTCGGATTCATAAAGACACCGTTTTCCAAAGCTCTTGACAACCGTCTATTTTATCACATCCAAAGTACCTTAAAGCCTGCATCTTTCCTCGTCCTTACTACTGGCGTTTACGATTTCTGTAAGCTGTAATATGTTCACTTGACACTCATTCTTACTATGCTTTACTTTCTTAATTTTGTCTTCTGATAGCTAATGAGTTTTCGTTGGTAAATGACGCATGGCCTTTATCACCAAAGTTTGTCAGCGAAGGGTGGTTTGGTCACATAGGGTACATGTCGAACCAGCGTTTGTACAGGTAAAGTGGTGACCGACCTTCGACCTGGCAGAGGGAAATGATTACGAAGAGTCTGGATGCCGAACCTGCTTTCAGAGATAGGGACCGCGTGGTTCTTGTTGTAACTGGTTGGAGATGCTGCAAGGTATGACCGTCAGTTTCTCTCCACGTGGTCTGAATGAGTGTCTGAATTGATCGGCACCTCAGAATGTTTGTGTTAAACCAGCAATAATTCCCTTCCCGCATCCACTTCTTTCCTTTTCTTCACAATGAGGCTTTCAAATAAATTATGGTTTTGCGGCAGTGAAGCGTCCAAGTCAAAGACGGGTGTTTTGCTGTCGATTATGATGATAATGATAGTGATGAGCATGTTGGGTGAATGCCTGTTTGTATTAACGTTTCAACCAAATATCTGACGGATGGCTCTCCAGTTCTGGCGTACCTATACCGGTTAGACTATATCAAACACAGAAAGAAGAGAACCCAATGTTTGTTCTTATTAGACCTCATCAACAGAGAATATTTTTGGCAATGTCGGCATCTGAACTAGGTAAAACTACTAAAGGTTGTCAGGTCGGATTCGGTGACACTCCCTGATCGTGAGGTCCGGATATATCTGGATAGTAGAAACTTGGAGGGAGTGAAGCCGGCAATACACTGAAACAGGCTAAGATTGTAGTGGAAAACTCCAGTAGAGCCCACTGTTTGCTATCGGTTCGTTTACCATCGAGGCTGCAGGAAGTCATATTCCGTGCAGATTCCACTTGGGAGTGACGAACAAAACGGAGCAAAATCAGATGTTCATACAATATTTGCTTACCAAACAAACACCTTCTAAAGGATAAAAGACGCCAAATTTTTCCTATGATGACCCTATTAAGCTGCACAACTTTTTCAAGCTTTAGGGTATTCAGACCAGCCGCTCCTCTGACGTGAACAAGATGTTTGATCAGATATCTGGAGTGGATTCTTTGAAACATCCACTTGTTGAGGGTCCTATGATAGGACAAAATATGTGGTTATGAAGACTAATCAGTGAGATAGTTTCCAGACGCAAGACGAATAATCTATTCTTAGCTCAGTAGTCTTCGCATCCATGAGTCCAACACACCTGTCCGTACCTATGGAGGTAAATATCATCACAGTCATTGTTCTAACTCTAATTCTATCGTCCAAATTGACTCCAGTACACAAATGGGCGTGAGAACAACCTTCCAACAACAGGTATGCGAATTAGGGGCCATTGCGTCCAGCTAGGGATTTCTTGGCGACTCAAAGAGAAGTTCACAGTCGATGTGGGAAGTGCTTTTGGAGAATGGTCAATATAAACACCTTTAACAATACTCTGTGGACTTGTTCGGGGAGAGATGCCTGTTTATGCCAACAGAACCAACTTGGATATAACACGCGGTAGGTTTAATTTTAAATCCCTACTGCGAAACGTGCCCCTTGCGATTCCAGGAGGATTGCTGGAGGTTGTGGAGCATTCTACACACCTCGGTAGTTGTATGAGCTCTGACAGAATTATGTCTGATGATGTCATTGCATGAATCTCGAAGGTCTAAATCACGTTTGCTACTTTGCTTGCTTGTAGTGACAAAAAGGCATATCACCGAGTCGCAAGAGTAGCATGTATGAGGCTACAGCTAGTGGATGTGTTTTTGTATGGTTACAAAACATGCCCTCCTCGGATAGATGATCTGAGAAGTCATCAGATCTTCAGCCACAAACGTCTAGGACGTATTGCTGGTGGCGCGATCAAGTCGTAATTACAGAACGGGCATTTAGTTGTGTTGAGGGTAATTTAGTTGCGAAAAAAACGTCCAGTGTTTAGACCATGTGTATTCACGCCAAAACATTGTCAACCATCTTTCCAGATTGTCTGATTGAGCACACGGTGGAGTGATCACCTCAGATAGCTTGCAAAAAGTTAGCACCGGGTCCGAACCTCATCCACTATTTCCTCCTCTTCTCAGTTGAGGAATTTAACTTTAATTTTGGTTGCACGGCAGCGAAGTACTTGTCAACACGGATATTGCCAACAGATATCAGGTGTTGGAAGTGTGGATTGATGAAGGCAACGACCTCAGGATCAATCATATTGGCGGGACTGTCACCCTGTATGTTTGCTTACAACAAAAGAATACCACAGAGTAGTTGGCATTTTAAATTGCAATGGTAAAAGTGACTTTTTCCCAAGAAAGCCCTGTTCCTGGATAAATTTGACCCCCTCCGTTTTGACCAATGTCCGAAAGAGTTGAACCGTTTCTGGATCAAATGCTCGAAACCAGGGTCTTCAACCTGATCACGAAATTTTTCATGACGTGCAAATTAGTTTTGATCGACGGCAATCAAGTATTGTAAATAAAAATACGACTTTCTGATACATACCGGCAAGTTGGCGAACGGGGAAAAATGACCGATGTTGATGCAATGCCTACATAAACATTAATCGGGATTGCGTCGAAACTACCCAAAAGACCTTGAGAAAATTTTGTCGTCAAGCGCCAAAAAGTTGTTTTTGCTTTCAGGACACTCTGACCCACATGCACAACAGATGATCGGTTGATTAATTCGTCCGTCCAAATGACCGTCCGAACAGTATACATATTAAAAATTCCCGTTTTTTTACAGCCCTACTCACGAAATTTCAGTAGTGTGATTCATCTACCCGAACAATGTTAAATTACTGGGTGCAGAAGAACTGCTGATGAAGCAAAAAAACTACCACGTGACTTACAAATTTCTCTGCAATTTTTTGACGAAGTTTCTTTTTCTGCACACGCTTTCTGCGTCTTTTTTCTATCTCCAATTGGCGCTTTTCACGACCGGTCAAAATTCTTTTTTGTTTTTTCTTCTTTTTCCACCATTTGCGTTTTTGTTGTGCTGTGGCGCTTGGATCCAATATTTCCATTGGAACTTCTTCTACAAGTTAGAGAGAAATGAAAGTTTGAAGCGGTGAGAAATTAACGAAGACACTCACTTCAAGGTCATCGAAAGGTTCAATAATTGTGACACTTGTGACCGGGTAAATGTCTACGGGAGGGCTTGCCTCAACCCGTTAAATCTGGCCTTGATATCGAGTAATCGTGGAACAACATATGTCTGCGAGATGAAAATGCTCTCAAGGCAATTTCTGTTGCAAATTTGGCACGTAGGCGTTTTCGAATTGTGTGCAAATTCAGATGCCATCAGTCTAACTGAAACAGTCGTGCTGGGTGACTAGTTGAGAGTATTACAACGCTAGTGATGGTTTCTGTTAAAAAAAATCGGTTGAGGCCGATAAAAATTTGATGCGCCGTCATGAACTGAACAATGCAGTTGCCCGATTCTCGTCCTTCAGACTTTGTACCAGTCGTAGGCCTGAAAAAGACGAGTTGTTCTTTCGAATTGAGAAGTTCAGGACTGCCAATCTGCAGCATGTGTGGCATTACCGTGCCACTAGCTGGTCCGTCAACAGCACAGTGTACAATGCCGAAGTGTGTTCTATACTTTCGTACAGTTTCAAGCAGTCAGTTATTTAAACGGTTATTTGTTTACAAAATTTCTATTCTTGTCACAGTTATGTGTTTACCTAAACCCACTGACGTGTAGATACGTCATTCAAGAGTAGTCTTCGCATCCATGAGTCCAACACACCTGTCCGTACCTATGGAGGTATATATCATCACAGTCATTGTTCTAACTCTAATTCTATCGTCCAAATTGACTCCAGTACACAAATGGGCGTGAGAACAACCTTCCAACAACAGGTATGCGAATTAGGGGCCATTGCGTCCAGCTAGGGATTTCTTGGCGACTCAAAGAGAAGTTCACAGTCGATGTGGGAAGTGCTTTTGGAGAATGGTCAATATAAACACCTTTAACAATACTCTGTGGACTTGTTCGGGGAGAGATGCCTGTTCATGCCAACAGAACCAACTTGGATATAACACGCGGTAGGTTTAATTTTAAATCCCTACTGCGAAACGTGCCCCTTGCGATTCCAGGAGGATTGCTGGAGGTTGTGGAGCATTCTACACACCTCGGTAGTTGTATGAGCTCTGACAGAATTATGTCTGATGATGTCATTGCATGAATCTCGAAGGTCTAAATCACGTTTGCTACTTTGCTTGCTTGTAGTGACAAAAAGGCATATCACCGAGTCGCAAGAGTAGCATGTATGAGGCTACAGCTAGTGGATGTGTTTTTGTATGGTTACAAAACATGCCCTCCTCGGATAGATGATCTGAGAAGTCATCAGATCTTCAGCCACAAACGTCTAGGACGTATTGCTGGTGGCGCGATCAAGTCGTAATTACAGAACGGGCATTTAGTTGTGTTGAGGGTAATTTAGTTGCGAAAAAAAACGTCCAGTGTTTAGACCATGTGTATTCACGCCAAAACATTGTCAACCATCTTTCCAGATTGTCTGATTGAGCACACGGTGGAGTGATCACCTCAGATAGCTTGCAAAAAGTTAGCACCGGGTCCGAACCTCATCCACTATTTCCTCCTCTTCTCAGTTGAGGAATTTAACTTTAATTTTGGTTGCACGGCAGCGAAGTACTTGTCAACACGGATATTGCCAACAGATATCAGGTGTTGGAAGTGTGGATTGATGAAGGCAACGACCTCAGGATCAATCATATTGGCGGGACTGTCACCCTGTATGTTTGCTTACAACAAAAGAATACCACAGAGTAGTTGGCATTTTAAATTGCAATGGTAAAAGTGACTTTTTCCCAAGAAAGCCCTGTTCCTGGATAAATTTGACCCCCTCCGTTTTGACCAATGTCCGAAAGAGTTGAGCCGTTTCTGGATCAAATGCTCGAAACCAGGGTCTTCAACCTGATCACGAAATTTTTCATGACGTGCAAATTAGTTTTGATCGACGGCAATCAAGTATTGTAAATAAAAATACGACTTTCTGATACATACCGGCAAGTTGGCGAACGGGGAAAAATGACCGATGTTGATGCAATGCCTACATAAACATTAATCGGGATTGCGTCGAAACTACCCAAAAGACCTTGAGAAAATTTTGTCGTCAAGCGCCAAAAAGTTGTTTTTGCTTTCAGGACACTCTGACCCACATGCACAACAGATGATCGGTTGATTAATTCGTCCGTCCAAATGACCGTCCGAACAGTATACATATTAAAAATTCCCGTTTTTTGCAGCCCTACTCACGAAATTTCAGTAGTGTGATTCATCTACCCGAACAATGTTAAATTACTGGGTGCAGAAGAACTGCTGATGAAGCAAAAAAACTACCACGTGACTTACAAATTTCTCTGCAATTTTTTGACGAAGTTTCTTTTTCTGCACACGCTTTCTGCGTCTTTTTTCTATCTCCAATTGGCGCTTTTCACGACCGGTCAAAATTCTTTTTTGTTTTTTCTTCTTTTTCCACCATTTGCGTTTTTGTTGTGCTGTGGCGCTTGGATCCAATATTTCCATTGGAACTTCTTCTACAAGTTAGAGAGAAATGAAAGTTTGAAGCGGTGAGAAATTAACGAAGACACTCACTTCAAGGTCATCGAAAGGTTCAATAATTGTGACACTTGTGACCGGGTAAATGTCTACGGGAGGGCTTGCCTCAACCCGTTAAATCTGGCCTTGATATCGAGTAATCGTGGAACAACATATGTCTGCGAGATGAAAATGCTCTCAAGGCAATTTCTGTTGCAAATTTGGCACGTAGGCGTTTTCGAATTGTGTGCAAATTCAGATGCCATCAGTCTAACTGAAACAGACGTGCTGGGTGACTAGTTGAGAGTATTACAACGCTAGTGATGGTTTCTGTTAAAAAAAATCGGTTGAGGCCGATAAAAATTTGATGCGCCGTCATGAACTGAACAATGCAGTTGCCCGATTCTCGTCCTTCAGACTTTGTACCAGTCGTAGGCCTGAAAAAGACGAGTTGTTCTTTCGAATTGAGAAGTTCAGGACTGCCAATCTGCAGCATGTGTGGCATTACCGTGCCACTAGCTGGTCCGTCAACAGCACACAATGCAATGCTGAAGTGTGTTCTATACTTTCGTACAGTTTCAAGCAGTCAGTTATTTAAACGGTTATTTGTTTACAAAATTTCTAGTCACAGTTAAGTTATGTGTTTACCTAAGCCCATTGACGTGTAGATACGTCATTCAAGTTTACAGCACGTCTAGAAGAGCAACCTTGTCACCTACATAGCTTCTTCTATGGGGGGATCGAATTCAAGCAAGGGCTATCACTGTCGACCCTGGTGTCCTTCCAACATAGTTCCAATGAGGTTAGTTTACACAAGATTGAACACCTCCACAAAGAGAGGCCATTAGGCAAGAGTGTCCGTAAGTTGCAGATCAATCGGCTGCTGATCTGTCCGCCGAGGCTGGCAATTTCCTTGCAGATGTGCATCGTCAGGTGGAGAGGCATCATCCCCGCACTGATGATGTCTTCACTGATGGTGATCAGACGTCTGTAAGCAACTTCCCAAGCTCGGCAAACAGATTAGCAGCCACCTGATCAACAACCGATCAACACCCCCAAGCCACCAATATTCCGATATACTGTCAGATGTCGATAGTACTTCCTGCATTTGCAGAGCCAAACACCAACCGTCCTGATACATCTACGATATCGCCCATTTCAACTCCGAGGCATTCTCACTGACCCCACGGTAAGCTGAAAATCACAACGAAAAACCACACTTTCTGGGAGTGGATAGTTTAAATGAAGAACTTGATTTTGGGGACCTATCTAAAAACATGGGTAGATCAGCTGAACATATTCAGACGAAAATGCAGCATCCCCTCTATGGAGCGCGATCAGCTTTGGACTCGAACGTCCAGCTAATATTCCCGTTTCTTACTGCTACTTGTCTTATGTGCTGGCTTCAACAGCACAGCAGCAGCTTCAGTAGGAGAAACTGCTGATCACCGGTTTTTGGAAGACACTGAGGAAAGAACACCTCAGTGAATAGTGGAAAGAAAGACGAGAGGGGAGGATTCTTGGTTCGCAAAAACCAAATAACGTCATTTGAGAAAATTATGAAGAATGGGGTGCCTACCCACTCAAACAGCAGTTAACTAAACATAGCTGAGAAATTTGATTAAAAGGGGAAGACATCTAGCAGCGTTTGGGGTCCTTATCACTAACACAAACCAAGCGCAAACCTCCAATTCGGTTTATCAGTTAAGCGCCACGTCCTGTGAGGGTTTCCAGGCGTCTGCAAGGAAAACTACCTGTGTCATAACCCAGGTGTCAAGAACTAAGTTTCACTGTAGCCAGTTTCATTCCTTGTCGCCATTTCATGATTTGTTCCTTACGAAATCCTGGTCTGCGAAGGTTTCAAGTGGAGAAAACGTTCTTTGGTGGGCGACGGTATGGCGTGCGTGGGTCTTGTAAGTTCAGTTTTTTACTCAAGTGATTCTGATTGGTTACTGAGTACTGGCTTATACGCCACTTCGTCGTGGATACTCCGTATCCTGCTAAATTTTTGTGTGTCACGACGGCACCTGGGAGAAAATGGATGAAGACTAAATGCCAGAAAGTACACAATCGCTTCAAAGTGGATTGAACATGCAAATCTTTTATCACTCTGTGCGGCCAAAGTTCACCAAGGCCATCGACCCTGAAGGGATGAGTACACATTGCGTTTGACCTTGGAGCTGTCTGGAGCTAAGCCAAAGGCTGAATATCTGATCTCTATTAGTTTTCCGAACGATCCCGCAACATATTTCTCGTTTTCATCACTCGCTTACGACGCCACTCTCGTTAAGCTTAGGCGAGACAACTGTATCAAAAAAATGCTAAAACAGAAGCAATGAAGACGCTATAAATGACTGAATAAATAATAAATAATAATAACTGAATAAATAACTATGAGTAACTGAATTATTCTGCTCTGGAGCGATAAGTTATCTCTTTGTTTAAGTAAGAGTTGTTCATTGTGAGACTCCGACGGGTTTTGCAAGATGTGCACTGCTGATGATCCCCATGAAACATAAAATAGTTGCAAATAACTGGATTATTCTGCTCTGGAGCGATAATTTATCTCTTTGTTTAAGTAAGAGTTATTCAGTGTGAGACTCCGACGGGCCACTTCGTCGTTGCACTGCTGATGATCCCCATGAAACATAAAATAGTTGCAGAGTGCTTCTTGGATTTTCAGTATAGATTGGTTTCGAACCCAATTTCTCCTCACAACACCAACGAGCTAAAAATAGCTCAGAGGATCAGTTACTCCACACATTCAGTCACCCTTCGATCTGAGAAGTCGTCACTCGAGCAACTAGTCCACACGTGACCACGTGATGTGTACCCCGTGATTGGAGGATGAGGGACGCTATACACTAAGTGCGAGCAAATCACACTGCTGTTCAGCCTATCGTGATCGAACGGTCGAACCACGGGTTCAAAAGTCCCTGGAGTTTCGTACGATGCTCACAGTTTTTGATTCCCAATGAGGATGAAACAGCTCTGCTTGTTGGCTTTTGAGAACAGATTTACCACCAGAACCAAATCTTTATTGGAAATTACAAAATCTTCTCACGCTACGAACAATTTTCAGTATGAACTGAGTGGTATCTACATCAGAAGACCTAATCAGCCAAGGATCTCGTTCAAAACACCAGTTTCGGATACTTTCACGGTTCTGTCCTTTGTTTTCAACGATCTGATAAGTCGGTGTTGAATATTATGCATTATCCAAGAGAAGAGTCCAACTCCCAGAAAGGCCAAAAGGCACCCTATAAGATGATGACCTCATCGGTGGGGAGATGTACTACACCTGAAATATTCAGGTGAGTGGGTAATGAACGACTGTTTTTGTCGCCATATTAATAAGGCTCCTAAAGTAGCATGAACTAGAGGAAACGTTCAGTACACAATTACTCATAAATGGGTTCTGTCGGTGATACTCGCCTTCCAGGATGGGGATTGCTTGATCTCCACAGCGCCTGGTTGAAGACGCTGCAAGATAGGGCTGCCAACCGATGTCAGTGACGATCTTGTTGTCTGTTTCTATCCATATTGCCTGAATGAGTATTTGGGAGTGTGGGCACCTCGGATTGATTGTAGTAAGGTAGCACTAAGTACCTTACCCGTCCACCTTCATTCTTTTCTTCACATTGGGGCTTTCAAATAAATCATGGTTGTACGGAGCGAGGCATAGGTGTCGAACACTGATGTCATGCTGTCGATGATGATGGCGATGAAGTTGGCAGCCCGTGTCAGTTCTCCAGGTTGTTCTACATATTAACACAAAATGTACGAATTCCGGAATACTGTTGGCGTGCTCGATAATACATAGAGTTTCGCTGATAAGATGCAATCATAATCCTGGGGAAAACGCCAAGTTGGAAAGCTGACAGCTGTTCAATTAACGTTGTTCATAGGAGCGTTGATTGTCGCACAGACAGTATGAGGTGTTCCCTAAGATTTAAGAAGGAACATTTTAGTAGTAATGGTGGTAGGCCACAATCCCTCTCTGACATTTTGAGTTCCAGCTTTCGCGACTTGACGTAAAGGAGAGACGTTCATGACCCGGAATGTAGGAAAAACCGCCACTTACCGGCTGGTTCCTCGGCCACTTTGATCTGGTCCAACTTGTCACTCAAACTGCTAGCATCTGAATCTGTCAACTCGTCATGTCGTTCCTGGAAAAGGATGAAGAATGACACATATCACGTATTCCCAGATCTTCCACCGGTTAGCATAACCTCACACTTGGCTGAAAGAATGAGTTAACAGCGTGAACCCTATAGTCAGTGCATCATGTAGATTGGAGTGTGAACGTAAAACCTTCGGTGCAAGAAGAATAGGAAGTGTAAACAATGATGAAAGCTACTCATACGGTTGATAAAAACAGTTCCGCAGCCCACTTCCGGTTTCGCCCTTCTTGGGGCTGATCAGGTAGGCGCAGTCCCCGAGTTTCCGTCAACCTTATGTTCACCCGAAATGCACGAAAGTCGCCGAATACACTCATTTACACTTCAATCTGTTTCCCACGGGGTACTCAACTGAAACCCAGCTGGATATCTCATGTGTAGTCAAGGGGTTTTCAGCTATCCTTCTGAGCAGTTCTTCATGGAAACATGCAGCAATATCTCGAACATCTTCCCAACTGAAACATAAGGCGGTCTTTGTGCAACACACTCAATTGCGATATATCAAAACGAGAGATTCAGGTAAGTTCCCCCGTGAAAACCACAGTGGTATGGAAATAAAAGAGATACTATATTTGTGAACTGTAACAAGGCATCTGGTCCCAACTGCATCTCCTCAGCGCCAGTATTCGTGAATGAATGGAACGAAGAAATACCCATTGAATGGATGCTCGCGATGCCGCTACACAAATCACGTGGAACGAGTGGGTATCACGTGACCTGTAGACAAAACCTCCAACTTGGCGCAAATGCAAGCTGGTCCTGAAAAGCTCTGGAGTTACTCGCAGTATGTTGTTGGATGTTTGCTGCACTTAGGAAGCTTCTCCACAGGTCCAACAGCCAAACACCTTCCTCCAGGTGAACAAGAATTGTAGTAGCACTAAGTACCTTACCCGTCCACCTTCATTCTTTTCTTCACATTGGGGCTTTCAAATAAATCATGGTTGTACGGAGCGAGGCATAGGTGTCGAACACTAATGTCATGCTGTCGATGATGATGGCGATGAAGTTGGCAGCCCGTGTCAGTTCTCCAGGTTGTTCTACATATTAACACAAAATGTACGAATTCCGGAATACTGTTGGCGTGCTCGATAATACATAGAGTTTCGCTGATAAGATGCAATCATAATCCTGGGGAAAACGCCAAGTTGGAAAGCTGACAGCTGTCTAATTAACGTTGTTCATGGGAGCGTTGATTGTCGCACAGACAGTATGAGGTGTTCCCTAAGATTTAAGAAGGAACATTTTAGTAGTAATGGTGGTAGGCCACAATCCCTCTCTGACATTTTGAGTTCCAGCTTTCGTGACTTGACGTAAAGGAGAGACGTTCATGACCCGGAATGTAGGAAAAACCGCCACTTACCGGCTGGTTCCTCGGCCACTTTGATCTGGTCCAACTTGTCACTCAAACTGCTAGCGTCTGAATCTGTCAACTCGTCATGTCGTTCCTGGAAAAGGATGAAGAATGACACATATCACGTACTCCCACATCTTCCACCGGTTAGCATAACCTCACACTTGGATGAAAGAATGAGTTAACAGCGTGAACCCTATAGTCAGTGTATCATGTAGATTGGAGTGTGAACGTAAAACCTTCGGTGCAAGAAGAATAGGAAGTGTAAACAATGATGAAAGCTACTCATACGGTTGATAAAAACAGTTCCGCAGCCCACTTCCGGTTTCGCCCTTCTTGGGGCTGATCAGGTAGGCGCAGTCCCCGAGTTTCCGTCAACCTTATGTTCACCCGAAATGCACGAAAGTCGCCGAATACACTCATTTACACTTCAATCTGTTTCCCACGGGGTACTCAACTGAAACCCAGCTGGATATCTCATGTGTAGTCAAGGGGTTTTCAGCTATCCTTCTGAGCAGTTTTTCATGGAAACATGCAGCAATATCTCGAACATCTTCCCAACTGAAACATAAGGCGGTCTTTATGCAACACACTCAATTGCGATATATCAAAACGAGAGATTCAGGTAAGTTCCCCCGTGAAAACCACAGTGGTATGGAAATAAAAGAGATACTATATTTGTGAACTGTAACAAGGCATCTGGTCCCAACTGCATCTCCTCAGCGCCAGTATTCGTGAATGAATGGAACGAAGAAATACCCATTGAATGGATGCTCGCGATGCCGCTACACAAATCACGTGGAACGAGTGGATATCACGTGACCTATAGACAAAACCTCCAACTTGGCGCAAATGCAAGCTGGTCCTGAAAAGCTCTGGAGTTACTCGCAGTATGTTGTTGGATGTTTGCTGCACTTAGGAAGCTTCTCCACAGGTCCAACAGCCAAACACCTTCCTCCAGGTGAACAAGAATTGTAGTCTGAAGAACTAGTGATTTCGTCAGATCGAACACACCCTGGAATCTCCCCCCACAAAATCGAACACACCATGGAAACTCTCCCACAAAACGGTAAATGGTTTTTGACAAAAACGATGCTTGAATATTGACTACGATATTAAAATATCTCTGTTGTATCTAGAAACATCCCAACTACGAAACAGGATGCCGCATATGAAAGTCAAGACTACGCTTCAGTCCGAATGAAAAGGATCATAATGACAGAAAAAAGTACCATTTAACATAAAAGACGCTTGACTATCAAATCCAGCAAAGCTACACTACGACAAATGCTCTCATTTGCACACTGAGTCGGCTTGACAAGACATACAACTGAATCGAGTTTAATCTCTCGATCATGATGTTGCGTTTTAACTGAATTTGTTGCACCACATGCAGCCTCAGTTGGTATGATACTCAAAGTATCGTAATACGTTGTTGTCTAGACTTAACACACTACTCGCAAGGTGGATGAAAATTCTTCGATAGCCCACGACCGGCTTTATCCCTTCTTGAGGTTCACCAAATAGACGCAGTCTGCGATTTTTCGTCAACTTCATGTTCTACCTGACAAAAAGTCGACAAATACACCCATTTTCACACGAATATTTGTTGACAGGAGACTCAACTGAATCCATCTGAATGCTGCGTTTATGATGATCCACTTCAGTTGAAGCGAATGAAAATATTTGTAAAGATATGTCCCATTTGAGATCAAGTAGAATATAAGGTGGACCGAATCTCGAGGGCTGCGCCTACCTGATGAGCTCCAAGAAGGTCGAAACCGTTCGTGTTACCGAGTAACCTTAGGAGTAGTGTGTTGCGTCTAGACAATAAAGCTACACTTGTTCACTGTGATCACACCATATTGAGACATCTGAAGTGCCTACCACTAACCTGCGAAGGAATGGACTGCGTGTACCTCTGAAGTTCCTGCGGTCTATCGACTGTAGGATCCATCCTACTAGTATAATTCTTTAAGTTGTCTTAGCCTTCCGAACATCAAAAGTACCAAATTCTGTCTACCTCTCAACACCACAGAAGCAAGAGAACTTTGGCAGATTGAGTCTCCAATCCTAGCTTATCTACCAACATCTACAGTGTTTTGTAATGTGCCTAAATAATGGTGAAACGGCGGGCGCTGCTGATGAGGCATACGAGTAGTATGTAGTTTTCTCGTAGCTCCGTCTCGCGTCTAATGGAAGGTGAGGGTTATTACGGAACCTGTTGAACTGCTTTTCAGCGTTCCTCTACAGTGTTTGGCAATGTGTCTAAATAATGATAGTCTCAGTGAATGTATGAACTATGGATCACGTGTTAATAGTGTGAAAATCCGTCAGTCGGGTCTTCATCCTTTAAATCAAGCTGTACCAAAAGGCTTAGAAGGAGCATATAGCTCGTGGACTTTCCACTGGAATCATCAGCACGGCACACCCTACGATGCTCTAGGGCGATTCGAACTAATGACCTCCCACTGATAGTTCAAGCCTATAGAGTTCGACCAGGGAGACAGTCAACACGTGACCATGTGATCTGAATTCTGTGACTAAATGATATTCTATCGGAGCACGATTTAGTCGCACTGTTGACCAGTCATTGATAATCGAACGGTTTGGTCTTCAACCAGCAGCTGGGAGGCTTCCAGTTCAACTCTACTCGGATGTTAGTGGGATGTTCACCCGTGATATTAATCAAGCGGCAGCTAATCTGTTTGCCGAGCTTGGAAACTGTCAAAAAACGTTTTCAAACCAACCGCCAAGCTTGGCGAACGGATCAACTGCCACCTGGTCGACAGCGAATCTACGATGACTGTGGAAAAATTCAAAGCAGATATTAAATTTCCTCCTATTTCACTTTAATGGCTACAAGATGCAGTCATTTCTAATCGGGCAAGTGGACGTCACTATAGTTACTAGCCTAGGAAACACGAATTACCCTCGAAGCAAAGAAAAGGAAGTGAGCTATTGCATTCATTTTTATATGAAGTCGGTTGGCAAACAAACAGGTGAAGTTTGTAAAGCAATGACCCACATAAAATAGTAGAGGTAACCTCCGCAATTAAGGCAGTTCTTCCGGATGACGGAAACGGTCTTTTCAAACCAGAGTTAACCGGTGCCGGCTAGAGCGATTTCACGCAACCAAGTCGTCAAATCACTCACCTCTTCCTTGTACGTATCAGCTGCATTAATTGTGGCAAAGTACCTCGTCCAAAAATCTGCGCTGGCCAGCTGTTCTGGAGTTGGCCCCATATGTACCACTGCTTCGGGCTGAAAATGGAAAAACCACGTGTTACCATGCCAAACGAATTGCTATCATGAGTTGTGAAATATGTACTTTTGTCCTCCTGACGGAAGCCCAGATGTTATTATCCAGATAAAAACAACTAATTAGTTGATTATTCAGATTTAATCAAGAAGTCTGTTCAGGCTTTGTGACGACGTAAAAGTAATTCTGAAACAGTTCTCGGTAATAACAGTCAGCGGACTGGTATGGAAACTCTTTCAGGCCGTTTACTCATCTCTTTTTCAGTCCACCTATCCCTTTTGCTCACCTGTTAGTTTCAGTACTTGCTGGCAATAACTGGCTGATGTTTTCCACCCCATGGTGTGATGGTCATTGAGTTCACCTGATTTTGTTCAGAAATGTGAGAACCAGTCAGACGGCCTGTTTTAAGCGCACTGTTTTGTTGCGTCTGACATCGTGAGGATGTGCGCCTCAGCCCTGGTTAGTTCTGTTTCTTGAGACGCTGGTCGTTTAGTAACCGCTTCTTCAGCTGGAACGCCCCCTACAAGTATCAACCCAAAACAAGGACCGATCAGCCTGTAGGTGGCTGCCGTCCCCCTCCGTTCTCCCTTCAGGTTGCCGCGCTGATGTCACTAAGATCTCCTCGCGCTTTTGCAACCAGATCTCTCCTCAGGCAACTCCCTTCTGGCATACTCTTGTCATCAATATCCATCGACTGTCATCAGTTTCACACCAATAACCCAGAATGAAACGATGGGTCACCTTGTCAGCGTTCCCATTTCGACCAGCTTGTGTCTACTTACCTGAAGCACAGTAACCTGACTTCAAAAGTTAGAATCAGTCAGCCAATTCGTAACATAGGTTGGTGCATTCAAACACGTCTGCGCTATGATGTCACTCGCTTTGCTAATAATGCTCCATTTGCCGATCCGTGTACGCGATCGATTCGACACCAATGGAATAGAGTTAAAGAAGCGACTGAATGGAACACTGAGTTTACTGAAGTACGACTGTTCTAAACAAGTGGAGCAGTGAAGCGGTCCAACAGACTTACCTCTGCTCCCCCAGAAACAGCCTATCATGGTTTTCAAAGCGCTGATCTGAAGGATGGTAGGCTTTTGGAGCACTTCCAGTTAGTGGATGTGGTCCAGAATATCGACATCACGAACAAAATGACAACCTCACTCAATGTTAAATCTTTCTTTACAAGTATTCCAGTCATTGAAGTGACAGACATTGCTTACGCTTTTGCCAGTCAAAAAGCCCATATTTAGAACTTCCCTTAGAATACTTCTACACTTGTAACTCCAAGAGAACCTGAAGAACTGTTGGTGAATAAGGATAAATGTCAATGACCTCTTTGCCCCCCCCCCCCCTGATCACAACTAAACAGAGGAATCTCAGTGTTCAAGCTCATTTAAACTTTACAGTAGAACTCAGAAAAAAAGTGAAAGATAGTTTCTCTTGATGTGCTTCTGGCTGGACAGCATGATAGGTAGCATAACCATGGTGCTTTAAGGAAAACCGTTTGAACAGGATGACACTTGCACTTTAAGAGTTCAACCCCCATCGAACAAGCATGGGCTCTAGTCGCCCCCCCCCCACAAGTCTAGAGCATTGCTACTCCTGACAACATCAAACATTAGATGTTCAAAGACACCTTGGTTATAAACCGTTATCCGTTGAGCTTCATAGAAGAGTACTATGATCCTCAACCTCCGAGCCACATGAATCCAGCTGTTCCAAAAACGCAGCCTGCTTGGTGCTATTGTCTAGGTGAGATGACCTGTCGTCCTTGATTAGGTGTCATCTAACATCAAGGATCAAACATACCCACAAGGTTGCTCAACTAGTCCTTCTTCAACAAGCTACCTGTATTTCTACCTCACCCAGGAATGACCAGGATGTCTGACTCACCAAATCCAGCCCGATATGTCAGTTCGATTGCATCGAACGTCAGAAGATTTACGAGGCACCTTAGGACACGAATAAGAGAGAAATTACCGAAGTGGTCTATCAGAGTAGAGTCGCGTTGTCCCGAATCCACCGGTACAAGACATCTTTTGAACTTACTATAGATCTAATGACGGCTTTTAAAGTCACTTCTATGTCCTAAAGCAGTCCCCATACATCGTCCTAATCCTCACTTAGGTACACAAAGGCAACTGCTATCTAACGTACTCTTAACATGGATATTCACTTTCTGCATTTGTATTTTTGGCCGTTTACTCTATTCCATTTTGTCCCATTATGTAACGCCGTTTCGATACTCGTTCCCAGCGTTTAGCTTTTTCTAACCTCTATCACCTTCATGGCACGTTTGACAAGCTTTTGTCCCTATGACTAATCGATTTCATTCGTCTGGCTGACATCATGTGACATGTGACGTATGAACCTTTGCCAACACGCCGCTTTTGTATGAAGAAGACCAAATGTCGGGATGTGACTGAAATGCCTGCGCGCAAGACTTTGTATGCCCTGAAAGTGAAGTCTTAACTGCGGGGACGGATCTCTCACAATTTGACACTACTAACACCACATTAACCAACCTTCAGATCAAGAGCTACTACAACTCAACCGCAGTTGTAGAATACCGGTTTCTCTGGCCTGTTCTCCATTCTATGGCTAGGCCTGGACAACCAAACGCGCGTGCATACCGATCGGTATGGGACGGCGCGATTAAGAACAAGCCTTTCTTGTTCGATAGTCATTTCCGCGTTGGCTCACGTTTACACTAGGTTACGCACACATCCAAGATGTTTGCATCGCGGCTCCGAGACTACTGTGTTGCAGGTGTGTGCTCTATGAATTTCATCGGCGTAGCAAAGAATACTACCTGGGGGTAGGTGACAAATAAGGACACGATCTGCTAGCCAGTCAATGTGGCATTCGTCCACTCAGGTGTAGGCGCGTGGTTACTTCACGACGCAGTACACGCGACTCTTGAAATTTGGGATTGCATCTATCTGATGACTTTCAACAAAAATCAACTTTCTCCTTCGCTGAAGGCATTCACAAGTTTACCGAAGTCCCTGTAACTGTGAGCCATCCGTCAGACAGATTACTGAGCTGCTACCTGGGTACATACCTGATCGTATCAGTGGACAACAGATAAAAGTGCAAAGAAATACCTAGTTGAGCAGTTATCGTATTAGATATATCAGCAGCCAAATAATGTGTTGGCATACAATATGTCACGGTCCCCTCTCTAATTTTAATCAACCGTCTCTCTGCATTCTAGCAACACAGAGTTACCTCCCGAGCAGACTTCAGGTTCGAGGTAAAACTTGGGGATATTTTCAGACAATCACTCATGCAAACGTATGCATGAGAAAAACCGAGACAGACCAGGCTAGAATAAGGTTAAACTATACGCGAGGGCACTCACACCTCCAGCGGTGATATCCATATAATCAGGAGGCCCACGCTGCTCTCCCGAGTCTGCTATCGACCTTGTTTCTATGCTGCCCTCTAGTTTTGGTGCGACGAAATTCGGATTGATATCATCCAGGTTAATTTCCGTAGGTTCAGATCCCTCCGAATCCTCCATTGTCACCTCGCTCCGGCGGCTCGCTGAGGCATCCGAACGTTTCTTGGATTGATCACGCCCACTCATAGCATCTTCTTGGTCAAACAGGGAATCAAGTCTGATGTTCAGTCGCGGAGCCAAATTTGGCCCCTCGTCATAGGTGGAATCCTCGTCATCTTCCGGCAAACCAACTGGGATGAGAAATATCAAAAGATTTGTAACAACGACCAAGCGCGTGACCGCTGGATGACAAGTGTTATGCCATACAAATCTACACTATACTACGACATCCAGATTGCACCGATGGATACTACATTGCCTCCCACTTTACTGCACCCCACTATGCTATTCTAAGCAATAATATACTGCAATATACTATAACACACTACGCTATACAATACTTCACTGCACACTGCTATACTACACTACGAGATACTATACTACACTATACTATACTATACTATACTATACTATACTATACTATACTATATACTATACTATACCATACTACTATAATGTGCCATATGCCGTGCCTCACTAGAGCACTGCGCTGGACCGTGGTATGAATCAGCAAACAAGCGTGTTCACGTTCATGCTCAAACCGTCTATGAGCCACCTGGGCCAATTAAACCTGACGTAAGGATTCCCCTCCGATCAAATGCCCTTCCAATCAAATGCCTTTCCAACTCCTTTAGCAACTAGCGTACTGCTAATATTGAACGAGAGCAACACAGGGCGATTTAGCAAGGAGACTTCGGAATCGACCAGAACAAAATGGTTGACCCGCCTAGGTTGCGTCTATTAAAACTCCACAATTCTCCCCCATTGTGACAGGTGACTTAATTTGACTGGCACCGGACAACTGTACAATACTATCTAGAGGCCAGTGTGACTTACGGCTGGAAACATCCAGGTAATCCCGAACATTTGAGAATGTATATGTTCCAACGATGACCTTTGTTCCAAAGGTACGATTGTCATGACAGTTCATTACAACAGGAGGCCAGTAACGTTCATCAACCGGAAGATACTGTGACAGGAAGTTGGGAAAGGTAGATGAAGTGAAGCCTGAAATGTTAGCAATCGACACCGAATTCCGTACACAATTTCACCCTGAATTGCCTAACGAAGGTTGTGATTCGATTAGACTCAAGGTGAATAATCAACTACAGTGAACTCATCTCTCGCTTGAACGGTCGTGTTCCTGTTCTGGCGTAATTATTCCGGTGCGTCCACACCAAAGTGAAGCACTGGACTCGAGCTTCGCGCTTACCAGAGCTCATCAGCAGTGCATATCCAATGGCCGTGCCGGGATTTGAACCCCGGATATCTGGCATGCGAGGCGAGCGTGTAACCACTACTCCACCGGCGCACGTTGGACGCATCTGAATTACCAGTCTGAACAGGCGAACGTGTTCACACCTGAGCGATGTGACTAGTGTGCCCGACTCATCGAACGACGACCCAGTAACTGTCCTGGTTGTGACGATCGACTGACCCGCCAGTCAGGACTTCCCACTCAGGTAGCGTGACACACGCTTGAAACCCCGAAATTGCAACCAAACAGCCATCCAGTGGGTCTTCGGTTACGATTCGGTTGCAAGTACCAACCACATATGTTGCTATCCTTGATGTGACACTATTTATAGGTGACATAAAGCGTTTGGACAGCTGATAACTGGGTTCCCCCTACTTTGATTCATCATACAGACCTAATTCCCGTCAATCCTAAGGTGTTTTTAAGTGGACTTGGAAAAAAGTGAAGTTGGAAATGCTGAAATTAGCAGTGGATACAAATGATGTGTAGTGGTTTGTTAAGCGTGCTCCCCCTGTAGACAGTGTGTGTGTGTGTACATCCACCACGCAACAGATACCTCACCAGCCGTCAGTGAATAACCTCGCATAACCCTGCATTATTGCTTGTTCTGGTGTTCACATGGCGTGCGCCGTATCACCCTTGATCACACACGTCGCTCCCGGTTCAGTGGCTAGGAGGTCGGGCATTCAATAGCACAGTGATCGGCTAAGCAGCCAGCATCGCAAACATATAAGGAGATAAACAAATTCAAACATAAATATCACTTTGTTTTTCACTCAGTTGAATCCTTTGTTTATGATGGTCTTCAACTGAATGTGGTGCACAAGGTCACTCCTTGTTTTTGTTGATAAGATTTTCGAGATGTCGCTGAAAACTTTTCGGCAGTCCATGACCAGTTTCGCCAGCTCTTCTTGGGTCACATCCAAAAGGCGCATCCCCGAGTTTCCGTCAACCTTATGTTCTACTTGAACCCAAATCTCATGAAATCCGACAAACGCTCACTTGTGTACCAAGCTGGTTTTCTCGGCTGACCGAGCTGAATCCCAGCTAAGAAGACCATTCATAAGCGAGAGATTCAGCTGAAATTCTGTTCTGTCGCCAAGACCAAATAAGAGTGCAAGTGAGAGTAGGTGGTGAAGGCCGTCCAATTTGATCTCAAGTAGAACATCAGATTGACGGTTACTCGTTGACTGCGCTTCCCTAATGAGCCCCAAGAAGGGCGGAGCCATTGGTGGCCTGTCGAAGAACTTTCAGCAACTTTATTACTAGTGCGTTACGTCTGGAAACACAAAACACCAAATTGTTATGGCCGAGACATGTTGGTAAGACCGGTCGCGAATACTAGAAAAATGGAGATTTGAGACCCATTTGGAGGGCTCAGTAGTTAGGGCGCGAATTTACTGACTGGAAGATCCGTGGTTCGAACGAGGCCTGTGGATCACGGCTTCTCTTACCTCTCGGCTTCGGCAACCTGGTATTGTCCCACCTGTCGTGCATGACAGCTAGGCACCAAAATGGTGTTACAGCTCAACGATTTTTACTCATTTGGGAGTTAACTTGGTTGTGAAGGCAACTTAGCCGAGTTTCGCCTTAATTCATCTGATTCTTGCATCATCACCTAGTCAATGTGCAGCAACCAATTATCACAACATACGCAAAGTTTGATATTCAGGTTGGAGATAAGCGAGATGGAAATTCACAGAATGAGCCTACTTGATGAACCCGCAAGAAGGGTGAAACCGGTAGGGGGGCTTTCCCAATTTGCTACCGTTCCTATGATTAGTTTCGGAAAAGATAGCAACGGAAAGTGTTTCGTACTGACTGGAGAGAATCCGAGGCTTCACGGAAAACAGACAGCTGAACTTTGAAGTTGCTATGGTGTTTTATTGTCAGTCCTGTGAACAGACTGCCTGCTCGACATTGCGATTAAAAGTACGGGCGGCTAAACTGAGTCACGTGACTGATGCTACACCGATTTGGTGGATCCCCGTTGGGTCAGTGGGCGCAGAGTGGCTCAAACCCCACTCTGCGATGACGGCGTGCGAGAAACCTGGGGTGTTCAGACTGATAATCGGAAGTGGACACCCCCACATTTTCTGCTGTAGATGCGTCAAACACATTCAAAGTACACTACTTACCACGTCTGCTACTTTGAAGTGATTCTCAAAAAGACGGCGTTTGTGTAAATCGTGCATAATTTCCGATTCAATTTTTGTCCCACCGATTTCGATTGTTTGGTTTGGTCGTCTGACTGGGAGCAGCTGTTGTCGGGCCATTCCAAACATGCTCCAGAACAGCTTTGAACGAACAGAAAATAAAGAAAACAATACAATCTAATCTTTCCTATTTCACTAAAAGACAGCATTTCGAATAGAAATCCTCTTGGGATTGTTGGCGTTTTGTTCTAACCTACGTTGTTATTTTTCTGGGTTTATTTTCTTTGTATCGCAACTATGCGGTGTGGAATAACTAACCGCCTCAACTAATTCGTTGTTGTGACAGCTCGACCGAAAAATGTCTATGCATCTGGGCTGTGGTCGCTTAACTGTGAACGGTAGAACGTTGAGCGAAGACTTCCATAATGTCTGTGTTAAAGATCGGTACCTAAATCTGGCAGTACCTTCTACCATCGCATGAATAGTTCGCAGTTTAAACGGTTAAGATGTCTTCATTTTGATTAGCTAACAACACACTACTCACAAAAATAGACAACACTGAGGTGTTTTCAACCTAGTAGCCTGTTCCAATGCCAAATTCAAAAACAAATGAAAAGGCATATTTCCTGCAGACATGCATGAACAATACCCATCTCACCGTATGGAACTTTTCGTCAAGATAGTTAATTTGTTATTTGTTACAGTAGTTCGCGTACCCTACTACTGTTATAAACACCATGTGTGAGAGACCGGTATTCTATGCAAGTTTAGATCACATGATTACCTGTATATGTAGAAATGATGGAAGCTGGGGTATGTGAATTGGTTGCTTCCACACGTTGCGCTATCAATTGTGAATAATCATCATTCCGTTGCCGGTAAAGATGTCCCCATTTTGATTAGCTAACAACATACTACTCACAAAAATAGACAACACTGAGGTGCTTCCAATCTAGTAGCCTGTTCAAATGCCAAACCCAAAAACACATGAAAAGCCATATTCTCTTTAGACATGCGTTAAAAATGCCCATGTCACCGTACGGAAATGCGGTCAAGATCGTTAATTTGTTATTTGTGAGTAGTTTACGTACCATACTGTTGTCCTAAACACCATGTGTGAGACCGATATTTTATGAAAGTTTAGAGCACATGATTATACATATATATATTGGTTGTACGTGGGCTGGAATACTGCCAGGGCGCCCACACCTGGACAGGAGGACGATTAGGGTCCTCAACCAAAGTATTTGGCTCAAAAGCCTAACCGCAAGGCAGCGGTGTTTGGCGGGGAAATGCAAATGCATTACCATTTCTACGGAACAAGTCGCCATACATGTTCCAACCCCCAACCTGGAGGGCCAGGAGACTGTGTTCGTCAGACCTCTAACCATTGACCAACCTGGTATGAGAGACTCTGTGAGTGTCGCGGGACACTCTCCAGTATAGCTCAATGGGTCTCCGAGGTACACAAACCGCCACACCACGGTAAGGT
>NW_008751883.1:35864-78422 GCF_000715545.1 Opisthorchis viverrini | reverse complement strand
GATTACTGTTAGTTTCAAGATCATGTAGGCAGTGAGGCATCAGTGTCAACACTGATGTTGCTGTCTTTGATGATATATATATATATATACATATATATATATAGAACTGATGAATGCTGGAGTATGTGAATTGGTTGCTTCCGGGTGTTGCGCCATCAATCTTGGAAAATCATCACTGCATGAAGGATATCTCTGATGCTGGTTTCTCCATGGTTGGTGACGAGTCATCCGCAAGCAGGTTGCCAACCTCGAATAACAGATCAACAGTCACCTGATCTACGACCAATTATCTGCATCCTGGATCGTGTATAAGCCACGCAAAGTACGTCAGGATTTGTCAAGTGACAAACTAAGGTCACCTGTTTACAAGTTTCGTGATAAATTAAATTGATGAATGGACTTGTGACAGAACATCAAAAAATCAAAACACCGTTGCGGAAATTTTCTGCTGCTTATGAACAGTTAACGTTTACACTTAGTTTGCCCAGTGAACGGTATAATGAAAGCCTCAGGTTCGATTCCCACAACGGGTTTTTAAATCAGCCACCAGCCTCTCTTTTGATGTACTACAAGCGCGCTTGTTAATCGATAAATACAAAAAGAGATTACCAAGATAGTAAATGCTTCCTATCACCCCGTAAATAGGACACTTTTGATTTTCCCTCTAAAGGGATTTTAAGTGTAATACGCTACTTAAAATAAACCAACTCTGGTCGATCCCTTGAAATGACCTCTGCACAAGGCCACAGCCTTGTTCGAATAACTGGAATAATTTCAACTGCCTAAAATCCCAAATGTCTGCCCAGGCTGTCTCGGTTTACTGATGGAGTCGGAAATTCGTCCGGGGCCATCAAAGCAAACCTGTACGGACGAAAATTCTTTGAGGACTTTGACCCCTTTACCACGTTTCTATCGTGCGAGGAACTAACTTCAGTTGATCAGCTTAGTTCGATTTGGATTAACAAACTATAAAGGGCTGTGTTCAAAAGATAATACCACAATCAATAGACACGCATTTCACTCCGTTTTAGGCCGACAGTAATATAAACAAGTGATTTGAGTGTGACCCACCACTTTCTTCACAAATGACACAGGTTGTGACGGGAAAAACAAACAGGTTAGCGTAAATATTGAAGAAATATGGATCGCGAAAGTCAGTGTGCCGGTCATATATGGTTTGTATGTGTACCCCTTGGTATTAGCTGAAATGCATGACAATCTACTTGGAGAAGCATCATGATATCCCTTTTTCAAATGAGCAAGCAACAGCTTTTCAAACACGCGAGGTCTTACAACTTCAAATCGGAATCGTTGCAAAGGTGGACGAATACTGTCCGGAATTCGATAATCCTCCTCTCTTCGTCGAATCGCGAGTTGCGGCGGAGCCAGTCCAAGTTTGACGGTTCTCCGACGGTCTTTTTGTTTGGGGGGCTTGTGTTGAGCCAAAAAAACGGAATCCGCATCCAACAATTCGTCCTCTTCATCAAAATCGGATTCGTAGTCCTCGTCTGAAGATTCCCGGTTCAAGTCATCCTCATCATCCAGGACCATTCCAGGAATGCTTTTCAAGATGACACGTTGATCGAAATCTTTCGTATAGGCTGCAATCTCGGCAAATGTGGGGATCCCCTCGAACGGAACTCTGGTATCTAACTAGTTAGATGAAGTGAGAAAGGAAAATGGAACATTCGTTTATACTGTGGTCCATAATTTGATCCAGACTTAAAAGACAACTGAAGTACGCCGAAATCCAGTTCATTATTGCATGTTTCCCTCGGCGTCTGATTACACATGTCCATCTAGACAAATGGCCCATAATCGAAACCACTGGAACGAATTCATGCTCGACCTCATCTCAGAAATGTCTTGTTCCTGTCTGAGTTCCGGTGGAATCTTGGTGACTCAGTGAGGTCCTATAATGCAAGTACTGTCTATTACGCCAGCTTCACCTACAAGCGCCTGAAAGTTTCCGCACAATCAATGCAGCATCTGCAATGCCGCCTTTATCCTGCACCTTGGCATCCGACGACCAAGCCACCTTCCATATGCGTCCATATCAGGACCCAGAATCCAGTGGGTGCTCCAGCTACGTCAGCATTACTGCAACAAACAATCGTAAAGAATACGGACGTACGGGAGAGCTGAAGCTCAACATAACTATGAAGTACTGTTCTTGACTGCATTACTTTAATCAGCTACATATAAGGTTGTCACAAGAGAAAGCTTAAGATCGTACGTAAGCTATCATGGCGCCATGGAAGTTCAAGATCAACTGTTGTTTTTCTGCTCCTAAAAGATAGCAAGATCTCTCCAGCGGAAGATCCTGGTGACCACCAGTACCTATAGAGCATGACTGAAAGTGGTGGTTCGGTTCTCTTGCCGTGCAGGGAGCTATGAGGTGCGTCAGCTGACTGGATGATCAACAAGATCGATACTAGACAAAACAGTCAAAGCGAAAATGTTGGCTGACCGCACCATATGGCTGTATGAGGGAAAGGCAAAGTTCAACATTACGTTATGAATAGGTCGTGATAAAAGATGGACCTTCACATACCACACACACAAGCACTCTATCCAAAATTGTGCGATGCTGTCAGAACAAGGACAAATTGAGTCTCTGCTGTTTGCTCTCCTATCTTATGACGTGGCTAGTCAGTGGGAATTTCAAGGCAGAAAAACGAAACGGAAAGTGACCGGCTGTTTGTCATTTCACGGCTTGACGTGTGACAAAACTCGGTTGCGGGGTAAAACAGAATTTGTTCCAGTTTTCTTTCTTTTCCGTAAATCAAATCAAGTAGACAATGAACCCTAAACAGAGGGAAAATGGCTAGTGGACTAATGAAGCCAACCCCGGGAGTAGTATATTACATCAAGTGGAGTCAATGCAGTTTTGGATCTTTTTTGTATTGTATAGAGTAAGGATGTGAATACGAAACATTTCGATTCTCCATTTCTTTAAGAAATCATATTCGGTAACTCAACCAGTGGCGACAAAACCACCGTTAAGTGACCCCCACCCCGCAATAGTAGATTTTCGACTCTCCGCTCGAACCGATGGCTCAAACAAGTCGATCAAACGGTTACTTGGCTCAGGTCCTCCCGGTGGTCGGACCAGTGGTAACCGCGGTGCCGCAGTAAGTTGTTTATTCTACCGCGGTCACAAAGTCATAGTTAGTTATCATAACCCGCGACTGGTTTGTTATGAAATAAAACCCGTTTGTTTAAGATCTAGAGCTGTCCAAATGGCTTTACGTGAGGCAAAATACATGCGCAATATCAGATGTCGGGAAGTTCCAAGCTCATTCGCTTCTTAGGATGTTTAAGTTCATCCACATTCTACTCCCTCTAAAGAATGGCTCTTCAGAATTCTTCGTCTTGAAGAGTGATAATTGCATTTCTCGGATAAATATCACATCCGGGTTGAGACAGTGTGTACCAGGTTCTCCAAAATACTCTGCAGGAAGGACTATAACAAAGATATTTGCAAAGTGACGACACAGAGTAACGACTGAACCCATGGGATAATGCAATCAACCGTCTGTTCTACACATTCATCTATCATCATTTTTTACGGTGTATGAACTGTACGATCGTCTGTCCGATCAGCTCACCAACAATATCGACTTCTTCCATTAGGTGCTGTCAATTTGGACGTTAGCTTTGAACTTACCTAATGAGGGGATCACGAAAACAACAGTATTCACCCATAAACGTAATTCACTCTCATAAGGCGTTTGTTATGAAATAAAACCCGTTTGTTTAAGATCTAGAGCTGTCCAAATGGCTTTACGTGAGGCAAAATACATGCGCAATATCAGATGTCGGGAAGTTCCAAGCTCATTCGCTTCTTAGGATGTTTAAGTTCATCCACATTCTACTCCCTCTAAAGAATGGCTCTTCAGAATTCTTCGTCTTGAAGAGTGATAATTGCATTTCTCGGATAAATATCACATCCGGGTTGAGACAGTGTGTACCAGGTTCTCCAAAATACTCTGCAGGAAGGACTATAACAAAGATATTTGCAAAGTGACGACACAGAGTAACGACTGAACCCATGGGATAATGCAATCAACCGTCTGTTCTACACATTCATCTATCATCATTTTTTACGGTGTATGAACTGTACGATCGTCTGTCCGATCAGCTCACCAACAATATCGACTTCTTCCATTAGGTGCTGTCAATTTGGACGTTAGCTTTGAACTTACCTAATGAGGGGATCACGAAAACAACAGTATTCACCCATAAACGTAATTCACTACTCATAAGGCTGCTGAAAGTTCTTTGAAAGCCCAACACCGGTTTTGCCCTTCCTAAAGCTAATTGGGGGCTCAGTTCCCGAGCTTTCGTCAACCTTATTTTCTGTTTGAACCCAAACTGCACGAAATTAGCGAAACACACTCATTTGCATACCAACCTGGTTTTGACAGAAGACTCACCTGGAACCCAGTTAAATCTCTCGTTTATGTTTTTAAGCAAGTGAATGTATTCATCATTCCGTGCTCCTGAAACCCGCTTGCTGTGCCCCGTTATTATGAAGGTAGGGTGTAGTAGGGAGGTAGTAGGGTAGTTTATTCCCATCAGATCGATGTATATATATTGACAAACGACACATCGAGGACTCCATCCTAGGCATGCACCAAGCTTAACTACTAGGGCACTGGAGAACAGGACGTGTGCATGGGTAAAGACAAGGTTTTCCAAAGGATATTTTACACACAAGCATAGCAGCTCCTAGAAACCAGGTTTAGAGCTCATCCGACAATTGACTATTAGCCGGGATTTCGAGGGTCCCAAACTCTCTGGACGTTCGCTCACAGGACAAAGGTTCCAAAATCTTCTCATAAAATCAACAAACCATATGTAGCATGGAGGGAGGAGTAATTCACAAGTTGCGTTGTAACTAGAGAAGCTAGTCATCATTAGACCACGTAATGTGGATTCTTTGGCTGAAGGACGTATCCGAGCGTGAGGCAATCACAGCGTTAATCGGCTGCTTGTGGCCGAGTGGACTCAGAGCGTGCTGGATTTTCATGATATGCCGATTGCTGATGTTTTCCGTTGACTTTGGAGCAACCGCATGGGATTTCTCGGTCTTCCCGCCTAGGTTGGCCTCACTTGCAAATGAAGCGTCTACTGAAATCAATCGGAAGTTCATCTCAATGCTGAGAAAGGCCTCCACCAATGAGAACAATACCAAACAAACCAATCAGGATTGGAGACCTGCTGGTCGGCCAGTACCACGTAACTAAGGTTGTGGATCCTCCTGCCAGTGCACGATGGGTAAGACACCGCAACAAACCGCTCCACAGAAACTTACTGATTGTGTCAGCTGGATTGCTGATGATGTTCATCGAAAAAACCAACCTGCGCAAAACTTTCTTTGGTAGAAAATACATAAGTATCCGGGAGCGAAACATTTGATGAGAAAGTTCGTTACATGGCAGGTCGTCTGATAGGATGCTCATATTCTGGCCATAATAAAGCTGTCAAGTCTTGTAAAACGGGACAGGCTTCTGCAGACTCTCCGGTCAAGCTAAACTTGACGATTATTGACAAAAGTCAATCAGGAACGAGAAAGCGTGATGAATCGGCACCAAGGGACAACCAAGTTTTGTGAGGAAGTCGCAGTGAAGTAACTCCTACATCAATCAGCATCACTATCCTGGTCTCTTTGGATACTGAACAGAAAGCGGTCGTTAGTATAGGTTAGACATACCTGAATGAGGTCGAAGGCTGCAAGTAATTCACCGGCAGCAGTCTGCCCCCGATACAGCGGCCACCACTGCAGACCGGGAGGTTTGTATTTATCACCTTCTATCCAGACATTTATTCCGCAGAAGCATCTTCCAAGAAACTCCAGTTCATTCTGAAATACGGGCGGCAAAAACCAATGTAACAGTTTTTGCTGTCAGCTCAGTTCCCAACGTCGTTACATGAAGAGTAGATTTAGTGGGGCCCACGCTTAGTCCACTGTAGTCTTCAGAAGAACTAACTTGCGCTTTTTTGTGACGTAAACCGTTCGTGACTTATATACCAAGAATGCCTACTGAGACTTAAATAATTCAGAGTGATAACGTTCAAATCAAGCATTTCGCTTGCTGGCCTGTTGATACGCCCACTCAATGAGCAATCTATCGAATAACCGTGTAAGCCACCGTCGGTCACCTCACTTTACAAGTGATGTCTAACTGATGTAGTATTTCCTGTCAGTTGCGCTCAACGGCAGAATGATCATTGTATGGAGGCTTAGTGATGTTGATTGACCTTGTATACACAGTAAGGGTTGATTCCTGAGGACGTACCAAATGTGACGCACGAAATATCGACTCAACCCATTTAACAGGACACTAGCTTGATCTGCGAATTTTTCCGCACGCCTATTCTATTACATTATGTCAGTCAACGTTCGGTCCACAACTGACTCGTAAACTTGGCCTCCTTATACACTGAGGCAATTAGCTCGGAAGTCTTGGAATTACTGTCCAAAGCTGATCTGGATATGCCCGGTGCATCGCATCTAGACAACTATTCAACATCATCAGTTCATCTTGCAGGTTTGTGAGATCTCTGAAGACATGAGAAAAGGATTAAATCATCTTACTGTGCAATTAAACAAGTGGTTCACCTAGTAAATGACACGGAAGTTTGTTGTAGGATAGGCTCACCCCAGGGTCCACATCAAACACTTCGACAACTAACTGTTGGAGATTCTCCTTTAAGGATTTCGGGTCATGATAGAACAGAAGTTGTTTGTAGAGTAGCACATCCCACATTGGACTCATGGTTTGATAAAGCGGCTGAGTCTGCAGCACGTATTCTTTGATCAACACCCGTGCCAACGGATCCGACAGACCGCTTTCATCAGAAGCGATTAGATTTCGAGCGATGAAGATGTAGCATCGTAATTCAAATCGACTCCGTTCTGTATGCATTTAGAAATTTTTAACAAAAATTATACGGTGCGAACATGGATATAACACAAGGGATCAGGTGTGAAGACAGGTTTCTAAACTGAGAAATTGGAAGGTTATACTACTCATAATAATACTCAACAATACTGCTCATAACATCAAAATCATAGTCACAAGAATTTTCCGTTAACCATCGAGGATGTGATTCTGTAAGAATCAACTGGGAAAAACCAGTTTATTTTTTTTAAAAAAAGAACACGGTACTCCTAATTTACAATGTCCGCTGCGAAAATATACCATATCACAGCAGCATTTCTGTCATTCACTATGTACTTTTACATTCTCCGAGGAAGTGACCACTCTGAAGAAAGAGGAGAAAAGCCTATTCTGCTTGTGTCTTCTTCCTAGGCATTATCCAATGTAGTTCGGTTTCTAGGTGTTCTGATTGTCACTGTGTCGAAATGTTGGTAACTCAGCAGCGCACTGACGACGTCTCCTGGACTGGGAGCGAGACGTTTGCAAGCGAATCGTCAATCTCTTCGAACAGAGCAGTGGCCGTCTGATCATCCACCAAGATTTGGATTGGCCTGGCTTCAATCTGTGGACCCCAGCCCTACATTCCACCCTCGGGATCTTAATCTAGTTCTTTCCTAGTTCTTGCCTTACTTCTCTGACGTGGAAGTTCATAAACCTAGGTTTTCCCGACTGATTCTGGTCTGTTCAACTACCAAATTTCTAACAAGTGTTAGTAGACGTTCATCCTTCTCCATTCTGGACCTGTCCTCTTTTCACACTCCTTCGGTAGCTATACTACGCTTGATGATTCTCACACACTATGAACGAGAGGAACGGTGGCACCTTAAAAAGGGTCGTTCTACGGAAGAAGTAGTCCAGTACCAAACTACGTCTCGCGGGATCGGTTAAACAACTCACGTAAATAGACCAGCTCATCAGGTGGTTTCGTTCTGCTGAAGCACATGGGATCCACTCCACCTGGAATACCGAGCTTATAAGCGGTGAAATCTTTCAACAGTCCGAGCCACAGGTACACGCTCAGTTGACATTGTATCTTCCATCCTTTCTCTCCGACACCTTCGCGGCCTTGTTTCTAAATACAACGAAATAAGGAAGCTACTCTGACAGCGTCGGTAGAGTAGGGATGATTCGTGGAAACAAATAAATGCAATTCAAAGTTTCGATAAGAAAAAGAACCGAATTCGAAAATCATCGAATTGTTGAGTACTCACTCGGATGAAGATAGTTGCCAGCTGACCATTCCACTTCCCTTTTTCACTTTCCACCACAGAATAATAGATGTCTCGCGCTGGGACACGTGCGAAACCAACACGGCGCCCATCTTGGATCATGGATATGAAAATATCGGGAAGAGCATCGAGTGGCTGCAGTTCGATGGAAGACAAGAAAGGCGCATTCAATTGTGGCATGATGAAATATATTCTGTTCAACGACGTAAAGCGTAGTACAGTATAGAATAGTATGGTCTAGTTTAGTAAGGTACAGTTTAGTAAGCTACACAGTCGTGTAGTACGGTAAAGTTAAGTGGTGCTAAACGCCGAGAAGGCACCAAGAAAACACTGATGGTGAGAATTCAACACTTACGTGTTGCATCAGCTTGTGTATCCTTTTCAACATGGCGTTTACTTCGCGCACTTTTTCTCCTATTTCATGCTTTTGAACACTCGACAAATTCCATGCCTGAACGGCGATACGTTTCAAATCTCGCCGGATGCGTCGCGCATGATAGATATCCAGTTTGGTGCGCATTGCGGTTCCTCGACAACCCTCCACATCCTGTATGACAGTGGTTATGCGCTTGCTCAACCGACGCATTAGCGTGCGGAACCACTGACGAGCTTTGTGCGGTTGACGACGTAAAGTGAAGAAGCGGAAACGATCGAGACCGTAATTCTAGAAAAAGTGAACAAGCAAACGATGAGCAATCTGGTTTCATCGCTGAGGAAGGGCAGATAGTGAGCATTAATCAAAGACTTACTAAGTATTCATAAAGTCTTTCCAGTATGTTTGGTATGCACATACGACACCGATGGTCCTCAAAATAACTGATCATATAAATGCAAGGCTTCCGTGGTCCAAAATCCAGAAAATAGTACTCCTTGTCATCTGTGCGGGCCAGCATTGGTTCTGTTGTACTTTTACGCCAATCCACACGTTCACGACCTTCGGCTGATTGAAAACAGAAGATCCGGTGGGATTTAGTGTTAGAAATGTGGAAGCGAAGACGCATCAGAAATATTACCTGAGAGGATGATTGAAGTCCGAAGGGAATAATTTGCTGAAGGCGGTGAACCTGACAAGATTATGACGACGGATGTTCACCCAGGGTGGATAAGGAAGTACACCAGCTATTTGGTTTCAGCGATGGCGTGATCAACCAGAGATAACTGTAAATCAGATAGTCCTACTAAAAAACAAGGAAAGGAAGGCGCTGCAAAACTGCAAATCGAACATAATAGTTCGATTGTTAACTCAACGTGACCGCTCATCTTTGTACAACCATGGTGTCTCTCCCTCTTTTCGCGTCTCTCCAAGTTAGTCTTTTGAGCCGGGAATTTGTCCCCCCGCCAAGACAGTCAAGGTTTTGGCAAAAGGAAATGTACCATTCGGATGTAGTTTCCAGTTTTATTTGATTCAGCCACATCGTCAGGCTAAATATTTTTGACAGATTGTTGAGATATGGCCTTGTAGACAAGCAAATATTCACTGAGCAGATCTCGATCGTGGTATCCACTCAGTTCTTTACCTCGATCTTCTGAAAAGAGATCACTCGGAACAGGGATCACACGCTTTGGGATCTAGTTGAATCCAGTGGATTTTTGTCTTCCTTATGGAATCAATCGGACAGCGTCGGTTATGAAACAACGTTACAGAAATGGGGTTTACATGTTATTGAACACCGGCTTGCAATCTCCAGCATAACGAGGAGAACGCTGAAAAGTCATGTTTTTCAGTCCATGATGGGTCGTCACCGGTAGTCAGGCGTACAGCGAAAAGCCAAAAAGACGCATCATTCATTTCAGCCCAAGGATAACGTGAGGTTCATCAGCGCTACAGTTAAAGCAGTAGCACAAACCAACGGGGTTCATCATGAACTTGATTAAACGCACTTATCAGGACTAGGTATCTCCAGTTATTCCGGAAAACTTTGGTAGTATTCTTGACCACAGAAGAGGGCTGTTTACGAGGAAAAGAAGGAAGTTACTCCAAACAAGTTCCAGCCGAATGACGAGTTAAATTGACGGACTGCCAGGCAGAATGAAAGTCTTCCTGTCGAAGATCTGATTTGCTGCACATCTCCCCACATTGGGGTCAGAGGAGGACGAACAGAGCTTTCTGACCCTAGACGGGTCGATCAACCCCTTCATTGCTGCAATGACTGGTTGTTCCAGTGAGGAGAACTCGCTCAATCTTAGATGATCCAGATAAACCTGCACCATAGACGAACTACCAACAGGAGCTAAAGCGGTGACTGCGTAAGCGTTTGGATAGCATTTTCTTACAAACGGATTTAATGGCAAACTTTTCGCCCTGCATAGTGTATTGTTTATATAAAGACTGAACTTCTTACCTTGATTTACTTGGCCTAAGTCCTGGAATCCAGACTGCTATTTCAAAAGTTTTTTCCCAATGCAGCCGTATTTAGGGAACCAGAAGTATTGCTTCCCATTTGCTTAACAATCTGATTATACCCAGAACCCAGTGCCACTCGTATCTTTTTACTGTAAAACGGTTGTTTACTCTCCATCAACAGTGATGTTATTAGAATATCTGAACAATCTGAGAATGTCTTCGCCTCCTAGGCTTGCTAGTATATCCTACGCTCCCGTTTTCCGGTGATCGAAACTGTAGCAGCTGGAACCAATGTGCCTGTGGTACACGGTTTATAGCTGATAAATTGAATTGAATTAAAAGCGTTCCGGCTGTTGTCAAAAAGATCAGATTGCTGAACATTATTCCAGAATACCCTGAACCTAGTGAGACCCTCAAAGTTCACTAAATGCCTACCAGACAGCTCTGGATCACCTTCAGACAGTGGCTTTCAATATTCCCACTCGCTTGTGGCAATAAAGGTCTTGTTTCCACTTTTTGGGCACTAGTCAATGAAGCGGGAGACAGCGGTCAGACATAACACCTATACATAGCATTCAATCTCAGGCCGGGTGTATTTTTGGAAAGCTTTACACGAAATCATGTATTTCTTGGAGTGACCAGTCTGTCTTCCGCTTTCGATCATTCCAGGCTGACAGGCGTCTAAGATATTGATGAAAAGTTCAGGGTTCAGCCTTGTTTAGAACAGTTGCCTTCGTGCTTTTGCAACCCCGTGAAGTTATACTCAGTTAGCCCGAGTAAGACCTCTCCTAACGGTAATTTGTATGTGGCTGCTGTTTCACGCTTCGACGTGCCGTGCACTTGTCACTTTGAAAATAAGGATACAGAAACATCGTATTCCACTCGATCCCGCATTTTAGAAACAGTCGATCTAAACATTATAACAAATAATCATTCAGATGTTGCACCCTTTGGGTACCTAGCTGCCATGCCACCCAAAGGAAGTACGAGAACTAAGATGCTGAAAGATTGCTCGAGCCTGGGCGGGAGAAGTCGAGATGCCAGAGTCTTATTTGAATCACGGACATTCCATTCCCGAGAAACCGTACACCCGAATTCTGTTAACGCGCACCAGTACACCGTTTTGAACAGGGAAAATGATGGAATGAAAGTCGAAGCTATCTAAAATCCCCGGAGTTTTGAGCAGTACGATGAGGAAGATGTGAACGTTTGTGAATGGAGAGTAGCAACAACCAAGTCCATCCAGACTGGTAAAACTTCACACGGATGGAACGAAAACGAAACGCCGCAAATTTTGTTGCTGGGGCAGGCTGTCCTAGTAAAATCATGTTGCGCTGTCTACTACCGGTAATCAGATTTCCACAGTAAGTTATGTCTTGGTTTATGCTGCCCTATTTCAACAACACAGAAAAATGCCCGTGGACCTAAAAGTATTCCGCCTAAAAACTAATTAATGACTTCTCCACTGCAGTTAACCCTCAAGGTCGCCGATGGATATGACCATGGACAACAGTTTAGGGGCGCCTCAAAACGTACTTCCAACAGCCGTTCTGATGGGGTACAAATACACTGCTTCAGAAAGTGGGGACAGAGGTAAATGCAATGGTCTCAACCGTGAACACTCATCTCTGAACTGATTTCGACCAATCAGCTTCAGGGTCACAAATCTTGAGAGCAATTGATTGGCTTGTTGCTTATTTCGGACCTTACTTGAAAGTTCACGTGATGAGCACGGGAAGTGGTTGTTACATGTGTAACTTATGGGAAACATTCAAATGAATTCCAGATGAGTTGCTCGTTTATGATACTCTTCAACTGAATGTGCTGCACAAGGGCCTCCTCGTACTTCAGTCAGTAAGATATTTGAGATGTTGCGGTACGTTCCCTTGATGGGAGTGTATTTCACCAATAGTGTACGGTATGGCGTTCAAGTTGACTTGGAAATTGCGCTCACACGATGAACCCGAAAAATCTCAGTCTGAGTATTGTGTTCCGTCAAACTTTCCTTACCTGATTTGGCAAACTCAATTGGGAGTTCGTCCACTCCTCCACGTTTTCCATCAAGCTGGTTCCCAAAAAGACCTAAAACACAAAACAAGGCACAACGGATCATAGAACGGGATTGGCTCTTTTATCGCCATGGCTTTCAGCAGGTCCAATTCCTATCCGGACACTGTGAATCTATGGATTTTTCCGGGAGAATGTGTCAGAGGAACTGAACAGAAGCACTATTTTCTCAAAAACTACTTTTTCCTCTGAGTATGGGAATAGTTCGGCAAAAAGGCATACCATTCAACCACACCATGACGAAACGGTTATAAGCAAACGTACGGAACGAGAAACTGGTAATATCTGTGGTACACTATGCTGGATACAACACTATGGTGTCATTTTTCAGTGTTTACAAAGACTGGTGTCTAACTATCATCCGAGGCCAACTGACAAAAATGTCCTGGCAAACAGTAAGTAAAATGAAAAGACAAAGTCTAGAAAAGTTTTGTGGCTCTCTGGGAAAGATCAGGCAACAGCATCTTTATACCACTGAAAAAATCGATAGAATAAATACATATGAATAGTGTCTTTTAGGAAGACTGTGTCAGCATGTTCACAACAGCAAATCCTACAAAGACCCAGTGAGTTATTCCGGTCCGAAAATAACAGCACGCTCCACTGGGACCCGTTCCGCACTGTCTACTGATACTGTCCATCAGCTGCTGTAGCACGGCCTCTATGTCTAACTGTCACGCCACCCAAAGGAAACGTTGGGGCCGTGATAATGCCATGTTACGTAAATGTAGAAGCGGAAGTAACTTGCAAAATGAATCACGCGTGCCTGAGCAAGGAAGATATATACTGCCTTAATCGT
Organism: Opisthorchis viverrini; assembly: GCF_000715545.1. NCBI lineage: Eukaryota > Metazoa > Platyhelminthes > Trematoda > Opisthorchiida > Opisthorchiidae > Opisthorchis > Opisthorchis viverrini. The sequence continues at coordinate 65,033 of NW_008751883.1, read as the reverse complement.
TAGTTGTTTTTTTTCTAATTTTACCTTGCTGTACAACGCAAGCTCTTCCGCACTTGGGTTTCTGGGGACTACATCTTAAAAGGATTGTCAAAGGATAGTTGAAGAGCACACCTGCGCCGTCTAAAACTTATGAGTCGATGCAGTGACGAATGTTCGGTTATACTTCATCTCAGTGAGAAAACATTGCAACTTGCTAACCCCTGATATGTTCTAAAGAGAATACGGAATAAGTGTTGACAAGCGTTTTAGGCCCTCGGGACAGAGTAGTAACAACTAACATCCATAGAATAGCTAGAAGTTCCCTTCGAAATGGGAATGTTCCCTGTCATAGCCTTTGAAAGATGTGTGTGAGCTCAGGGAACAGCTTCTGAAAATGGAGTTATCAGTATACATCATCTGGTTCAAGTTCCGTTCGTTGAAGTCTATTTAGCATGCAGTCGAACGTGGTGCTATTGTTCAGCTGGATGTTTGTCTGTTCGCACTTCCATAGTGGTTGTTTTGCAAATATTTCTTCGCTATTTCGGAAGACACCATCACTGCGTCCACTGGTTTGTTTCGCTGCCTAATTAGCTACGAAAAAGGTCAGCCCTGATAAGGTTCCGTGTGGGTCTGTAGTGGGGAGTTTATCCAGGACGATGCAACCTTTGGTGAATGTTGAGTATTACCTCCTGGATAGGTAACGCTGATATTCAGGTGTTGTTTCTTAACTTTAAGAGACTTATCCTTGCTCATATTGGCCAGCCGAATGGGACATACAGTTGTATAAGCAGTTCACAAGTTCAGGTTAGTCCGCGGACACCTGGAGCTCCAAAGGAGAGCAAAGTAACATGGCCCACATTGAAGTTAAGCTGCCAGAAGCATAGTGTACCTAGGAAACATGTGCTCCTGTGTTGTGGCACGACAGTTCACGAAGTTCGCTGGAATATTCTAAAGCAGTACGTGGATTTTCTTGCTTCTACTTGGTGTACCGACTTGTTCACAAAGAATAAATTAAATATGAGTTGTAGAATTGGGCTAATAGGTTTCCAGACGCCAAAAAGGCAAAAACTCTTATGGAATGCACATCTGTAAACACACTTTATGAACCAGCTTATACGCTATTCACAGAAACACCTTCCATGAGCATTAATTGGAGTGTAAGAGGCTCTCATTCACATCCATAAATGAAGGAGGATGTATTCAGTTTTCATAAAGGAAACTACTCACAAGGTTGCTGAAAACTCTTCGACAGCCCACGAACGGTTTCGCCCTTCTTGTGGCTCATCAGGTAGGCGCAGTCCCCGAGTTTCCGTCAACCTCATGTTCTACTTGATCCCAAATTGGACTGTTTTCGAGAAGGACACTAATTTGCAAATCAATTCGGTTTGTTCAAATGCGAATTTTACTAATACGATTGGTTGCTCTTCGGCATCTCTTGGATGATACTAATTCTGTCTAATCTAAGGGAGGACATCCATAGAATTTCCTGGAAAATCTTGGAAAACCAATAGATAAAATTTTGTAGCAGTCAAACTCACCCATGCTTATCTCAAAAGAAATCGGTTTGTTTTTCGATCCCAGCTTCTGATCGATGACAGTGGCATCAAAGATGGAGGCAAACAGAAAATATATGTTCTTCTTTCCAGCGACTGTCTGGTTTTCAAATGAAACAGGGAAGCAACATTGAAAACCGCAATGCTTGGACTTGAGAAGAACTAAGCGTTTTCTCTTGGCAACGAAAGAATAATTCAGGAAAGGTACTCCAATAAGCCGTCCTACACAGACACTTTGAAAAGAAATTTGGCGCGAAAAGAAGACCGCGTTCTCTAAACTGGCGACAGAATGTGTGTAAGCTTTAATGCCCATGTAGCCTGACAATGAACAAACATGTCAACAAACGAGGGTAGCAAGGAAGCGCAAGCTCTCGCTTAATTCGTAAACAATGGAGAAAGGGGCAGTGATGTAGCAAGCTCATTGAAGTTATTCACACACACACACACACACCCTCGAGTACATCAACCGAAATAACAAGGTACCATTTCGTCAATGACCACAACTACACTAACCCGGTAGATAAAGCATTCTTACTACTAGCCAGTGGTCAGACAATCGTTTGATAGAGTTAACTGCTGGTTACGATAACGTTTTCCAAACCTGCTTTGGAACCGGTCGGCGAACAAGCATTCCCTGTGGAAGTGTCTGAACTCGTTAGCTAGGTGTTCGTGTGTCCAATTAGTCTGGTGGGTCCTAACAGGAAGCAAGGCGTTCCCCTATTTGAGTTTTTGAAGCCCGAAAAGTTTTTCTCACAAAGGTAGCTCAATCGTTAACATTTACGTCATCAGTCCTTCATTGATCAGTCCTTTAAACACCTAATATGTGGTTTTAAACAAGGTCCATTCCCTGTACATCTTGGAGATGCCATCGTGGAGGTCAACTACAATCATAGCTTTAAACTCCAAACCAGAACCAAACTACTGTGCATTTCATGGCAAATTAGTACCACCAATTACTGCTTATTACTTACCTCAACAATTTAGTCAATTAGTTAGTTTGTTCATTGCTTAGCTAAACGCAGAGGAGTATGTCAAGGACATGTCATCCATAAACAACCCGAAATTCACGTGCATAATATAGATACATACAAAGAACCGATCGACAATTCCACTGAAAGCTAACTGAATGTAACTGTGTACCAAGACCAGCCGCCCCTAATAACCGAACACCACATCATTTGGACGGATGTGTCACGTGCAGGACACGGGCCAAACGAAAGCATGCCCTGATTGGTCAGAATGCCAGCCAATCCGAGTCAAGCACCTTTGACTCGACGCTTCTCGCCCCCTCACGGAGATTCTGGCACGACCTTGTGGAACACTGTGACTACTCTATAAATACAGTTGTAATAATTTTCCTTTGCCTCCATAAAGGGCTGTGTAGAACTACCGTGCCTTTTGATGTACCATAGTGGGCGGGGCAGGAAGCCAAGGGATCGACACAGAGTTCCACGACCGTCCAGCAAGACACAACAAACTGTTTGCAGAGTAATCAGTCTGTAGAGTCGAAATTTCAGTGAAATCCGAAATGAGAATGCTTCGCATGAGTAGGCAAATAGGTTTCTGCACCAAAATTTGGTATATGGCGCGGACGGTGTCTCATAGACAGCTTAATTGAAATTATCTGTATAATTGGCCGTCAAATTTTTCAGCTTCTGATAGAAATTCCATCAAAATCACCTATTTGACTACGATAACCAATAAAACAAAATGTCACATGGAAACGGGCTCTAATTATCTCACCTCGGAAACAGGCGTGGCCACCTCAATCGCTGTACCAACGCGTTCGATAGTGTCATCCTTCTTCGCTGTGATTGACATTAATAGACGACCACGATAAGCGACTCCTTCGCCAAGTCCCAAATTCAATTCGTCCTCCGGTCTCAACATTTGCGCATAGGTATAAATTCGTGGGGTCCCATAAAGATTTATCCATGCGGGTCCGAAACTTGGCAAGTAGCCTGAAAGTAAGGGATCGTCCACAGGATGAGTATATTCAAAAAGTGGATATAAAACAAACCACTGTGTATGTTTTGGTACATCGGTTTCTCGAAGCTCTCTTCATATTAGCGAGACATAATGAGACCACTCTTGGAAAGAATTCCATCACGTATTCCCTCCTACTGGTTAGCGTCACTTGGATGTAGGAGCATCAGTCACGTGATGTATCCTTCGTTTGTTGCTAACCAGCGTGTCAGTTACTTGTTCTCTCACCTCGATGTGATAAAGTTGGTCACGAGTTCTCCTGTCTGGAAAGAAAGAGCACTCGGACAAGACTCGAATATGTGGCCTCTAGATTAGTGCATGATAAGCCCAAGTCTAGCTGCGCTCCTCATACATGGTTACCCTCTCTCACTCCCAGTCCCACTGCCATGATATTTATCAGTCCTCAGGAAAACCGTGAAAAGCTGAGATTACCCGCCTAAGTGTTCTCAAGTTTACAAAGACATCCGTTACATGGCCCGAGACCCAACAAACGCCTCAATCACCGTGTTTTTGTAAGAATGCAAACCCCATCTAATCACCACACGGTATAGGGAAGCTCAAAGCAACAGGATCCGACCTGGGACGCTCTTCCACGTTTTCCGACTCTCGTGTAATTTCATGTTGCTTTCAAAAATTTGTAGACAAATGTTTGCAACAGAAACCACTTGATCTCAGTGGTTAGGAGACAAACTTGTGGTGATTCGAGCATCACCAACAAACCTGACGAACAAAAACTCAATTTGCAAACTCGACTTTCACTTGGAACCTAAGTCCTCAGGGTGATCATTTAAATCCTGGAATAACGTTTCATATATCACATTACTCACTCTGGCACATTACTTATCGCAGACTCAATACTATTTGAAAAAAACAGTGTGTGTATAATATAAGCTGAATTGGGCAGTATTCAAAATTTGTCAACTTGATCACATTCGCCTGAGTTTCCATCCTACAATAACGGTGAATGATATACTTTACTGTCAACTTCAGTTGGAACGGAACGTCTTGGCTTTCTACAATGTTTTGGAATTAAACACAGGACTAGTTGAATCAAACCTGTGCACAACGATTTTTATGAAAATAGTGAATGTTGGTAGGCTCATGGTAGATAACGAACCACCTTGTATGTCCAATGCACTCGTAAAGTATAAACAACGTGGGATGAAAACGGGAACCGGATGAGAGTCCTAGCGACTGATAGGGTCCTAAAACCTCATGGTGAGTGCAACGCATTTTTGAAGTCGAAGATGTAACTGTTAAGGCTCTGGGCGCCTAAGGACACTACTGGAATCGAACTGTTTCTCAAGATGCTTCCAAAGTACCGGACAGAGCTCCATCCATCAACGGAATTCTACGATGTAGTACGAGACACTTTCTCATTTAATTGCATCATCAAGTTGCTCGAGGAAACTCACCTCCGGTTCGTAGATCCATAATCGTCGTCAAATCTATCAGGTGTGTGGCGATAATCTCACTCTTAATGCCAGCATTTTTCACATTGACGCGGATGGTGTGAGTGAGCGGAGGAAAATAGTTGTTGAATATCAGCTCTTGATTCCATATCGGCGACGCGTCATACCGTTTGGTTTTCGTTTGACACTGGGTTCGGACGAGAAATTTTTTAGAGGCGAATCAGTGAATGCTTCCCAAAGAATATAGTTGTCTGAGTCACTTAAGCTTATAAAATGACCACTTCTCGTACGGTGTTACTCTTGGCTAATTTGAATCTAGTATTCAAAACTCACCAAGATTTTTACCACCTACTTAAGTTGGAGCCTTCCGTGATTAACGAATTGGTCACCTAAAGAAAACCTGTCTCCGTTACACAGTTCCTCATCCCGAATCTGTTCCATAAAACTGCAAGCTGGCGAATGGTGCTCACATTCACTCTGTCCCTCAATTTGAAGTGCGTCGACAGTTGATTGTCAACCACAAAATCGCCGATGCAAGCTTGACCTCCATTCTAAGCTGATCCGAACGGATGAGCAGCTAAGCCTACTCTGAAAACGCTGACAAATTCTAAGACTGAATCATCTTAAGAACGAAAGTTGATAAAATGGTATGTGTTGCGAAATACCCTTCCCCAGCATCTTCGACTGTTTGGCTGACTGACCGCTGATTGGCTGACCTGTACAATCACGTGACTCAAGCCCACCTCTGTTGGTTTTATCGATTCTTCCTTGCGATCCACCAGTATTTACCGTTTCAAATCGCTACACACATATGAGACGATTCGGGTTGACGATGTGTACGGGTTAGGGCAAACTATGCGGTATCCGCTGGAATTATGCCCTATTACCCAAATCAAAATCACCTGATTATAAATTCTGTGAAAGTACTTATTCTGATTTGGTTTGTCAATCTTTTGTCGATCAATGGATTACCACGTAAACAGCCTGCGGATAAGGCAGAAAGCGCAGCCTACCGACCAGGCACGGAACTATATGATGCTGAAACCTTTCGGCGAATTGTACCGGTATCCGCAAACAAACCCGTATACAAGTCGCGAGCAAAACGTCAAACAACACTGCTGGAGGAAAACCATGGTTCCCATGATATCAAACCAGGTAATGTAAAGGAAGAAAGAAGCGTTCTGCGCGGTGCATCGGCCAATGTACCGCATGTGCAAGACCCACAGACGGATTCCGGCATTCCGGCATCATCTTCAAGAAGCATATCAAGTGATGGATATATCGTTGAAATGATGCCACAGGATAGTGAAAGCCTTCAGCACGATCAGTGGATATATTTCCGAATTTGTACCAAACCAGTAAGCACCATTTATGCGTTACTTCTGAATTCACAACTTCACTGTGAAAAAAAACATTAACGAAATTCGCGGGCGGCTGAATTATCCTACAACACATTTCTTTTGCTTTCTGCCTCAGCTAGTATTCTATTTTATCAACCTCCGATTTAGGAACGGCTTTAATTTAAACGTTCACATAAAAGTGCGGTATAGTCAAAAGAGAGGATGAAGATACCATATTCCAACGAATATCACGAATATCCTTTAAGCTGGCTTCTGATTCGATTCGAATATCCGTTTGCTAATTTGAGACACCTATGGCCTCAAAGTGGTGTATCCCTGAGTCTCAAGGGACTTGTGTATCAAGCTACAGTGCGGACTGTTTTTTTGTATGACTGCGAGACCTAGCCTGTTCGAGCAGCAGAACTGAGACGTCTACAGGTGTTCGACAATCGTTGCCTCATAACCAAAGCTCATGTGAGTTGGTGTCGGCGAATCCGCAATGAGGCAATTAGAGAGCGAGTTTTCCGTTGTGCAACAGGAGCTTCCATTGAAGCACCAGATGTTGCGTTGGTTGGGACATGTGTTGCGTATGCCGAACCATTGTTCGTCGAGGAGAGTGCTGATTTCTGTCCAATTTAGAGTGGCGGAGTCAGAGAGGTGGCAGAGGGGTATGAAAGAAATCACGAAACGTTTGGGTGCTGTTGGTGCTACTCGCCTTCCAGGAAGGGGACCGTGTGATCCTCACTGCACCTGGTTGGAGACGCTGCAAGATAGGGCTGCCACCCGATGTCAGTGGGGATCTATCCAGATTGCCTGAATGGGTGTTTGGAGGTGTAGGCACCTCGAAAGGATTATAATAAGCTAGCACTAAATCCCTTCCCCGTCCACCTTTATTCTTGTCTTCACAATAAGGCTTTGAAATAAATCATAGTTTTACGGCAGCATCCGTGTTGAACACTGATGTCATGCTGTCGATGATGATGATGATGATGATGATGATGATGATGATGATGATGATGATGATGATGATGATGATGATGATGATGATGATGATGATGATGATGATGATGATGATAAATACGATGGTGATGATGAGATGTAGGAAAAGGAGGAATTGGTTGGGGGAGATGGTGATTTTTCGGGTGTGGATTAAGTAATCTAATTAGGATACAAGTTACTGTCCCAATGACCATGAGTTTCCCAAAGTTGGACACAGTTGGAAACACCACTAGCGGCCAATCCCCCTGAAGGAAGCAGAAGGATCAATAGTGGTGCTCCAATGTACATGCACCCAGTCGGATTGATAGGAAACACAACGGTCGAAGCGCTGAGGCCCGGTACGAGTCTACTGAGAAGATTCATTTGATTTCGTCACACGTGGCGCTCAACTTCTTATCTAAAGGTTTTTAGAGTGTATGTCCAAACCCGAACTTTATCGACTCGGAGTGACAGAGGCGAAGCGCCAAGACAAAGAAGTGGGAACCCAGAAGAGCATATTACACCAAAAAATCGAAGAAAGTGTAAAATTTATTGGGCCTTCAAACCACCCTGACGCGGTGCTCCACAGCGAACAGCCAGACAGTCGCCTACCTGTAATGCAAGCCCAAATCTCCTCACGCCATAGAGTTGTTCGGTTAATGGTGTTCTGCGAAACCCAGTTGCTTAGGTCTATTCATCAGTCATGTCTCATTCAAGCTTGGGCCAGGATTACTAGCACTACCATCGTTATCATGGTTACTTTTTAAGAATAATGTCACACATGAAAATGCGGGTGAAAGACGTGGAAGGGCATATAAGAGAACATTAGAAGAAGGGAAGCGCATTTGAAAACGTGTCATCAACAATGTTTTAGCGAGATGCGACCATCTCAGAGTTATGTAAGATTGTTTGACGTGAGAACACACGTTCTCAGTGCATCAAGCGTTAACACAGTGAGGACTCGGACACAAGGTCAGGGGTGAAACTCATTTGCAAGAAACAGAATTCTACGCCACGTGCCACGCATAAATGCACGTGGAGAGCCAAAAGTGGTGAGCAGACAAAAAACATCGACTGTGACCTTCGTGGACTGAGTATACCTCGGAATGAAATAAACACTGGTTCTTCAAATGAAAAATCAACACCACACAGTTGCTCGATGCTCTTGAACAGCAGTTAGGTCAGACTTGATGAAGGACGTCGACGTAGGCACTCTCAACTCGTCAAAGACGGTGCCCCAGGTGACGGATACGTTCTACCTGATTGTGATGAGCGTATCTAGGACTGTAAAATGTGTCAGAAACTCTCCTACTCAACACAACTTCTACGAGAAAAGATCGTCTGGTTACCAAGACTATGCCGAGGCTTTCCAACTCTCATTCTCATCAGGGTGGAACTAGATATCGCCCAGGAAATAGGTATTTTGTAAAAAGAAGCCTTCGAGTTGAATGAGGCAAAGTGACCAACATTCACAAGCCGGTTGCAGCATTGACACTACAACAAGCTCTTCCATCACAACGATGAACAAAATTGGAGAGAGTGGATCTCCCTACCTCAGTGAACCTCCGAAAGGGAGAAAACTGCCGCAGTATCTTCAAAGGACTGTGCGGCGTATCATAATAGGGGTCCGCGTGATCCTCAGTGTGCCTAGTTGGAGATACCACAAAATATGACTGCCAACCGACGTCACTGGCGTTCTTGTTGTCAATTTCTATTCAGATCGCCTGAGCGAATGTCTAGAGGTATAGGCTCCTCATAATGATTGTGGTAAGCTAGCACTAAGTCCCTTCCCCGTCCACCTTTACTGTTTTCTTTACAAAAAGGCTTTCAAGTAAATCATGGTTGTATGGCAGTGAAACGTCGGTGTTGAACATCGATGTCATGCTGTCGATGATGATGATTTGACTTATTTTGGTAAATCCGAATTTCCGAATACTGGGATCGTGAGGCACACCCACACCTCTGGTGAAGCAGGTGTTATCTGTTTCTTGGTGAAACAGTGCATAAGGTCGCATAATGGACATTTTGCATGGATGACAATCAAAACCGGAGAAATGCCTGTTAAAATGAGGATTTCTGAACCCGAGTGATGACATACCTCCTTGTCTCTCTCTTTCTTCACTTTCTAGGCAAAAGTTTCGGGCGTACCTCGACTGGCGAACACGTTTGAGGATGAAATACGCGAAGAATTACAGCACTCCTCATGTGTTGCATCAGACATTGGAAGACCAAAATTTCTGCGGGATCAGGAGTTAGTGATAACGATCCGAAACAAGGCTGCTGTTAGTTATGCAATACTCGAAAACCGGCTTCAGCTCAGCTCTACCGTCTTCAGCGCCGATAGGGTGAAGTTCTGGTCAGTAAAGTCGCTAGATACCGTACTAATTGGGTTGAGACCACCATCCTACTTGAATAACGAAGTTTTGGATATCTACCTCGAACAACCCGTCAATTCAGAACCTCAATTCCAAACCAAGCCTTACCTGGCCTCTAGCACATCAATTTGGAGCAGAACGAACCGCTTGAAACTATTTCGGCTTTTTGGACTTCCGTTTTCCGAACGAGAAGTTTATCACGCTGAGAAATCTGACCAACCGCGTCTAGGTGCACACAGTGGACCAAAGATCAGAATACATCTGAAGCAGGTTCTGATACAGTTTACGGCCGAACCACGTCAGTTGTTTATTCGCTGTAACAAATCGGGACCTATTGTAGTTTTCGACCCGTTCACGGTGAGGACAACCGCGGCTAATACTCAGACTTCAATGGATACCGAAAAATCAGCCACTGGCAGACCAAACAGTCTCAAAGGATTCTCCATGGATGACGCTTATAAAGCCGCAGAACCGGCAACCAGCACCCACAAGGAAGACCAGGACTCTGGTTCCACCGAACTAACCCAATCATCGATGGATGAAGCGACGAACACCCAAAAGTCACCCCTTTTCGTTAGGTTGTCTCCTGGCTTGCCTTCTATGATATGGGATTCGGAAGTTCCCGAACCGGTGACCGTTGGTGAACTGATGGACGAGATCTCTATTCACCTAGCGCAGAAACGTGTACAGTCGTCCTCTCCAGATCCTCTGTCCCCGGGAATGTATCTACCCACAAGTTCAGCTCTTTTGGTTCCGACCGAACCGATCACACGTACCCTTGTGTACCTCGTCAGTTTAGGGGAAACTGTTCACATTACGTGTCAGGGTCGGACCAGATTAGATCCAATCATTTTACTCTATGAGCAGGATGCATGGGCAAATATATCGCAAAAACTGGACAAACAACTACCAAGTAGTGTTGGGCCAAAAATAGATCACGACCTCAAGGCTATTCGAATAACCTGGGACAATGTAAGCGAGGCCATGTTGAATCAACCACTTCGATTTGCCGACCAACTGACAAGCGTTAAGTGTGGGTATCATAAACAAGGCCATCTATGGGAACCACACATATCCCCATCCATTCCGGAAGATGCATCAGTGGTTCAACTCTCTTTCACAATTGTATCACCGACAGATTATCACATGCTGAATCAGTGGTTAGCTGCAAAACACAGTCAGACATTTGGAGTCCAACCGTCTGAGAAAACAGCCACACTGAAGCAGGCTATCCTGAAATTCACAAGTGCCTTCCGTGTGGACAGAGACAATATCACTAACTCGTTCGAGCACAGGCATGTGGGGTTCTGGAACATCTCTTTGTCGACGCTATCAGCAATGAAGCTAGCCGTGTGCTTCATCACAGCCATCTTTATAATCACATTAATCATACTGGCTATATGTCACCACTCTCATCCACGAGGTATCAACTGTTCACTCATCAGTTTGGTCTGTTTTGGAAGTAGTGAATCGGAGGAACTACCCCGTACATGGAACTCAGGAGATCAGGAAGTTCCTCTGCAGCCAAACGTCCGAAGAGTCTGGATACAAACTGCCTTGGACAAAATTAGGAGGAGAAGATCTACGCCGAATACTGTTATTTTCGGCCAGCTACAGCCGAACAGCACCGGGTCGAACGCGCATCTAGCTCATCCCATGGGATCATCGAAGCCCGCCGAGGAAGTTGGAAACGGTCCAGAAGGACTTTGGAATGGAAGATATCGAGCAAGACGCCGGCCAGGTTAGACTTTGAGCTCTTCAGACAAAAGCGTATGAATGAACATCATACAACAGTCCCGTCAATGGAACGGGACTAGTATATACGGTGTGCATGAGAAACAGTGCATATCAGAATAGCCCTTGTGTACAAACCAATAGGTTTGGTACAAAAACAAACTTTGTATAACTACCATGTTGAACTGAGTAACTCAGTTGAATTCCCGCATATCATTTCCACTTGATTTACCAGATAATTTTGTGCTTTATTCTTTGAAACAGGAGGATTCGCCATTCCATCTAAATAAACAATATTCCACCTGCCGGAAGGCGAGTTGTGTGTGCGTGAGCTGTGCTGTGCTGTACACGTGAATGTACACAGGACTGTGCTTTGTGCCTCCTTCGATGGACTCATTTCTGACCCCTTCTATTTCTATCTTGATTTATTGTCCCTCCGCATACGGAGCTACATCAAGCTGGTATTCCCCGTCACTCCCTGTCACGCAGCAGACATGAGATTGGATCGATCAACTTCCGGATGGTTATAACGGTATCTGACAGTTCTAATGTGGGGATATACTTACGTTTTCTTTCAGTTCCGTCGGCCTCCTAATACAAAATTCGGGCAGGTGTTGTTGTTGTTTTTGTGCAATACGGCTGTCGGTCGGGTGAATGTTCTCAACGAGCAACTCATGTGCGAGTTGAGGTTCCCGAAACGGGACTTTGAGTGACACGTAGATTTGACTACACCGAATACCAAAAGGAAGAGCTGGGTTCGAAATTCTAAGGTACTGCTTACACAAATACATGCAAAAGAACTCGTCCATGTTCGTAGCGTCAACAGATGCACGAGTCCGTCACTGACTGGCATAGTGCAGTGTCTACGTCCGCCCACCAAACAATAGCGAGCGGAATGTCGGCCAGTAAGTAGTGTGGGTTGCGATTGTCCATTCCGACGACAGTCTCGTAATTCCCATTGAGAGCACACGGAACTCATGAGGAAACAAGTCAAAGCACACTCAACAAAAAGGAAGCTATCTCGTATGGACAGACATTCTAAGACACAGGTGTCAGACGGGACGGCCTTTGTGGTAAGGTGAGTGGCGGGCACAAAGAGCAAGACGAGTGGAGATTAAAAGTACATAGGTACAGGAAAGCAAATGAATGGGGGAATTATTGTGAGGTCAAGTTATATTCAATAGTCTGCCTGTTGTTCGACACTACACCGAAAGATGAAATCCACATATATGGAATGAGTATTTTCACGCACTAACTAAAAAGACACGTGTTTTTAATCATGTTAAGAGTGATGTAGGTAAACCTACTTAACAGTACTTGATTTCGTCCTGCCGTTTTCTAGTGCACAGCATAAGACCCATAGCTGGACTATGCACAATCTTGTGAAAATTGCTCAAGAGTCGCCGATTGATTTTTACTCAAGCGGCAATACAGAGAAGAGCATTGAAAGCTGACTATAACAGACAAGGGTTCTGTGAGTTGTAATCTATCTGGCAGATGGAGTCAGGAACTTTGTTCGAACGGACGCAACACAGTTCCCTGTCAGGTGACCTCGGGATCAATGCAGTTTGAGAAACTAACCCCTTAGGTTAGACCAGTTGTCAGAAATCCTTCAAGAAATCAATAACTAGGGGGGGGGGGGGAAACTTGTTTGCTACCGCTGCGAAGCATGAGACAGCTTTTAGAACGCTTTATTCACCATTGTAACGGCTCACCTTGAATCCAGCGTAACACACTTCAACTAGTGGATCCACATTTGCTGCACCCTCGCCGACAAATGCTTGACGCATCTTGTTGCTGATATCAGTATGCATCGGCGGTAAATCTTCAGCTTGGTAAACTTGAATAGCCAAAGAAACCATGGTGTCTTGCTTTTGACCGCGTAGATACCGAGGAAGGATGAGATTTCTGAAAAAAGATGAGTCGAAATGTATCAGGTGCAGCTATAGTTTAACTACTGAAATCAACGTCAATTTCTAAGAATCAGACTTGGCTCCTTGTTTTGAGTTTTTCCGGTACACCTTATTGGGCGTCCACATGAGTTTTGTTTCATTTCCACTCAACTAACTTGCCAAATCAAAGTTGATGCACGCTGAAAGCCCAAACAATATGGAAAGCGAACGAAACTCAAAGATGTGGCAAGCCAGACGTGGACAACAAACTCGGATGCCAAGAAATGATGCAATTATATTCCAGTACTCATTATTTGAGCTGGCATTTGCTGCTGAAAACAACTTTTTAAAATCCAAAAACGCTCTTTTCAGGTATGAAACCTTATGCATGGGTGTATTTTTTCCAAGAACCTGGAATCATATTGAGGCTAGTACGCTAAACTCTCTTCAGAGTGCTTCATTAACTCCATAAGATTCTATAAGATAGTTTCCACTTTCACCTAAAGTAAGGTCCTATGGCAGACTTTGTCTTTTAATAGGCGACGGCCGACTGTCTCTTTGTCGCTACCTGTCACCCAACACCTTTCTTCCTAAGCGTTCGATGTGCATGGCCTTCTTAAGGCCCACAACTTCAGAGCTGGAGTTGGCAGAAGCTGGTACCGCAAATATGACGGTGAGTCGAATATTCTTTGGTCATTTCAGTGAAAGAAACACTCTGAAGCTCTAAAATTGCGGTAGAATGATCCAAGTTGGTAAGTGCTAGTTCCGTTGTGTGCTACACTGACCGAAAATTACCACAGTCTTGGAAGACAAGGAATAACGTATAAACAGTCCACTATAATGTGTGTGAATGAACAAACAATTTGTTAAAGCCTCTCTGTGCCTTCGTTGACGATGATCTAGTAAACCCGGAATCGCCTGATCACAAATAGTGAAGTTGCTGAACTTGTTGAGGCGGTTCGTTAGCTTTTGATTCAGTCCAACTAGAGGCTGTTACGCAACATCCACAGAAAAAAGGGTTAGTGGTTTTACAAGCACATCCAGGTAGAAACCACGACAGATTCTCTGGGTTTTCTACGGACTTCATTATCACCGTTGATTCAAATCGCTCAGTGGAAGGCATCCTTTCCAGTCCTAGCTGCGAAATATCGGAAGAGGGCATGAAGCCTGGGACATTACCGAATTGCCCAATCTTAAACAGGAGCAGTGGAGCTGTCGGGAGTCGGATTGAACCATAGACCTTCCGGTCAGCAAGTTGGCACCCTAACAACTAAGTGACGTCGAGGTCCAAAAGCTAGTGTCGGTCACTCAGTCTGTACTGAACACTCCCTACCCCAGCAAACGGATTTCAGCACGCTGTTTCGTTATTGCTTCACCGGCGTGAGTTTAATCGTGTGTAGTGATGAGGAGTATAGTCTCAGCGTTACCTCGAACTCACCTCTTGGCAGTTTTCAGGTAATCGTATAATTACTAGTACTCGTACATTTGTAAAAATTGACAGCCTAAAGTGAACTACTGCAAGTGGGGTTGTGCGGCCAATTGGATACCGATATCCTAAAACCATATAAGTAGTGTCCAAAATTCACTGTGATTCACTTTGAAACACCTGGCCGTTGCAGTTTGCCGATGGAAGAATGCAACGAATAATGTAGGACTGTTGAGCGTGTTCAACACTCTGACACTCGCCCTCCAGGATCTGATGTAAAATACATCAGGAGTATACATGGCTAAACTAAACTTCTTCAAGGGGTAGTATGCTAGCATTGAAGACTAGCTGACAATTTCGGTTAGAAGCACTTTGAATAGAGAGTTGGTTGGTTTTCACTAGGTGGTGACGAATGCTCAATTGAGTGCAATCGCAGTGGTCAAGAGTATCACCATGTCGGTGCGCATGCTGACGAACATACTAACCAGTAGCTAGTTTTCTGGTTCGGCCCGAAAACGTGGGCTAAAATGCTACCGCTCGGCCGCAGTCATTCTCTCTCATGCCAGTGGCACTTTGACTCAGAGGGAAAACGAGACATGTTACGAAAGGTCTGTCAAGTAGGATCATGTGATTCTTACCAGCTTCCAGTTCATACAAACGCCAGGCACGAGGAACGAGTCGAACTTGTCAAAGCAAACCGTGGCGACGCAACTACATGTTGTATGGATGTCGCGCGACGACATATGACATAAAAGTATGTTTCACAGTTTGCAGCATTGACAGAACTGTCTGTGAATAGTGAACCGTGCCGAGAAGTCTTGCCAAGTTTAATATCGTAACAAAACAGACGTAGGTTTGTAAAACAGACAGGTGCAGTGCCATTCTTGCGTACGTAACCGTTTACAGAAACTATGCTAACCTCACCATTGTTGTGTAGCTCAGGCATTTCCTCTTCACTAGAGCAGTTGTGATAGCTCCACGAAAACCATACATAACCATGGCCTAGAACATGCTGTTCTGACTACAATTATATCTAGCGTTTCTTGGACTGCATTTTGAAAATACCGAAAAAAAGACTTGCAAACATTATGGACGTAATACACTACTCATAAGGTTGATGAAAATTCTTCGACAGCCCATGACCGGTTTCGACCTTCTTGGGGCCCATCAAGTAGGTACAGTCCCCGAGTTTCTGTCAACCTTATGTTCTAAATGAGATCAAATTACGCGAAATTAGCGAAATACACTCATTTGCAGATAAAATCTGATTTTGCGGGAAACTCATCTGGAACCTGGCAGAATCTCTCGTCTGTGATGTTTTCAAGCAATTTAGGTTCAAGCAGAACGTAAGGTTGACGGAAACTCGAGGACTGCGCCCACCTGATGAGCCCCAAGACGGGCGGAACCGGTCGCGATCAGTCGAAGAATTTTCAGCAACCTTATGAGTAGTGTAACATTGCTTTATCTTTGTTATGGGCTATTTTAGCAGCCACAAAGAGCTCGAATATAGACTTTTTAACCAGTTCTCAAAGGAATGTTGAACGAATTTTGGCACATGATACGTTTTACGCGATTTCTTCAGTTTATTGCCAAACGTTTAAACGCTCGCTACTACCCAAGTTCGTTCGAATTGAGGTAGTGAATTACTCCACTTTTCTGATATTTGAAGAGTCACACTCATATTTCTCGACACTTCCCCTTGTAACGGTTCACGGAAGTGAAGCGAACCAAACCGGTCGCCACCAATTGGACAACAATCCTGACAAACGTTCACGTGACTTCCATGAACATACGAACCCATGACTTTCTTGAACTTACGCTTCAATGTTTTCGTCTTGATCGATTTCTCTCTTGTTTCTCTGTGGATTGCGAAGGAAATGGACAAAAATAGACGTTCTTTGAGACAAAGTTTGATAGGGTCAACTTTCTACACAGTTCAGTCATAAACACGGTCACTGAGTCGACTCATTCACTGTACATAAATGACTTAGATGGCCTAAATATGTATACTGGTGGTGGATAGATTCAAACACTTGTCACTGGTGAAAAACCTACACAAACGCTGGAACAATGCATCCAGCGTATGTAACTGTAAAACCTCGTTAAGTAAATATCAGGTTATGCATCGAATTCATACTAGAAGAAAGCAAAACTAACTCCATTATGTTGTCATCCTCAACGACGTTGAGGTGCGGTGATGGACCCACGAACTCTGAACAGGTGGACGTTGGAAGTCATACCACCTGTTTTGATGTGAAAGACTGCCAAACCCTCATGAAATGAGGAGGTATCTACATTTAAACGTTGATCATTCACCTACCCCTAACTGCAATAATCTGAAACAAAGAACAGTGTGTGGGTTCAGTTGTCTGGACTGATGACAGGTTGTATTGAAGTACTCACGACCATCTGTTGACCTTGTTCGACCACACTCATATCGACTTTCACGTAGCCTTTTGGACCAGCCCAAGGGTCTTTCGGATCCACTATAACAGCCCATTTGTTGAATATTGTATGCTCTAAAATGAAGAAATACGAATAACGGGAAAAATCTGAGTTATGTTGATTTCGGTCAGCGTAAGAGACTTCTTACGACGATGAGGTAACAACTATCATGTATCACCTTCAAATCATTTGTTTTGCAACTGGCGAGTACAATAATCAACGTCCTGTTAATGACGGTCAGAGTGTGAGGGTTGGAGTGCCAATAAGCCTTACATCAGTAGTTCTCCTAAGTTGTCTTTATTTGCATAAAGGAAACTACTCACAAGGTTGCTGAAAACTCTTCGACAGCCCATGACCGGTTTCGTCCTTCTTGGGTCTCATCAAGTGGACGCAGTCTCCGAGTTTCCGTCAACCTCATGTTCTACTTGAACCCAAATTGGACTGTTTTCGACAAATACACTTATTTGCAAATCACTTTGGTTTTCACGAGAGACTCAACTGAAACTCTCGTTTACGATGTTCTATAACTGAATGTGCTGCACACAGGCCGCCTCATGATTCAGTTGGCACGATATTCGAGATATCGCGGTATATTTTCATAGAGGAAACTACTCACAAGGTTGCTGAAAACTCTTCGACAGCCCATGACCGGTTTCGTCCTTCTTGGGTCTCATCAAGTGGACGCAGTCTCCGAGTTTCCGTCAACCTCATGTTCTACTTGAACCCAAATTGGACTGTTTTCGGGAAGTACACTCATTTGCTTGTTTTATAAACCTAAATCAATGGACAGAATGTAGCTGCGTCCCCAGTCATGCACTTGATGACACCCCAAACAGAGGACACTTGTTGCTAGAAGCTGTCTCCAAGTTTGGAATGTCCCGTGTACTAGAACCTGGCAAGTACGTAGGGCAGTACACGCGATTAATTGCTGTGTTTATTCCAAGCTGGGTTAACCACTCACCAACGGATGAGCCTACCCGAGCTATCACTACTCATCACAGACACGAAAGACAGTTTGAAGGGAACGTTTATCGTACTTAAAAATGGGACTTAAATAACCTGGACATCCGTCTGCCTAGCTCTTCATATATAAAGTTTGTGAAAATCAACAGACATTTTGCGGCAGTCGGACAGTGGGCTTCACAGTCAGTATGAAATCTCAATTGGACATTACCGAACTTCTTCACATTACCATGGATCAATAGGCAGCTCAGAAGAAGAATAATTTCACTGGATGCGTGAAATTTTCTTTTGACAGATCATCGCTCGAGGAGCCAGTCGACACGTGACCACGTGATCTGGTTTCCGTTATTGAAGTATGTGCGGCGCTACGTCCTGTCTGAGTGATAGCTAATCGCGCTGCTTATGGGCCACTCGTGGCCAATGGCCGGAGGTTCGCGGATTCGAAACTCTCTGAGGTCCGTAAGATGCGCATCGCTGATGATTTCCAACAAATGTGAATCAGTTATATATAGTTTCTCGGCTTTTCAACCTAGAATGACTTCACTGACAGGATGAAATTCCTACCGAATTTCACCTAATCCCCTCACATTACCATAAACCGAGATTGCCGAGAATGCTCGCACACAGTCAGATTGTAGAGGTTCCTGACGCGGAACTTTGAATCACACCTGGGTGTGACGACCCCGAATATCAAAATGAAGAATTGGGTTCGAAAGTCTATGGTGCTATTTACACAAAGGTAAACAAAGCTATACAACAAACTTCGTAGCGTCAACAAGTGCACAAGTCTGTCGCTGACCGGCACAGTGCAGTGCTAAGGTCGGCAGACCAAACAACGGCGAGCGAAATCTTGACTCTGCGGTGTGCGTTATTGTCATCCCTTTTGAGGACAGTCTCGTGATTCTGATTGGCGGTGCGACCATACGGGACCATGACAGAACAAGTCATGGCAGGCTCAGTCAACGAGGCACGAACGCAAATAGGTAAGTAGGGCAGCGTGCGCACATTCACACACACACGCTAGTATACCGGTGTCGGACGGGAGTGCCTTTGCGGCAAGGTAAGTGGTGGATGTATATGAGTAAAACATGGATGAAGTAAGCAAATGAATTGGGGAATTATTATGAGGTCAAGTTAAATTCAATAAAGGTAAGAAATTTGTTCCATGAGAATTTGTCAACCAAGATGTCAGACAACACCGAAACATGTGACTGGAAGTTTGCAAGTGGTCAAACATGACGCCATATCCTTCCAATCATAAGTTAGTGCTGGTCAGTCACTCGTGACCTACTTGCACAATGTGGAACTGACAGCCGATTAGTCGCGGTCTGTAATATTTTCCATAAATTCACTAGGTGCGTATCGCTGTTACTTCCTACAAAGAATCAGAAAACTGAATCTCTCGTTTATTATGGTCCACATCAACTGTATATGCCTTGTATCTCAGTTGGTGCAATACTTGAGGTATCACGATACGTTGCCATCTCGACAAAACATACTACTGATGAGGTTACTGGGAACTCTTCGACCTTATGAGTAGTGTGTTATAGTGTGTTATGTCCAGACGAGGACGTATTGTGATAACTCGAACGTCGTACCAACTGAAATGTGAGACGGTTTGATTCAGCACATTCAACTTAATCGGACCATCATAAACGAGAGATTCATCTGGATTCAGCTGAGTCTCCTGTAAAAACCAAACTTCTGGGCAAATGAGAGTATTTCTGGAAACCTGTCGAAGAATTAGGCAACTTCACGGTGTCTTAAGCATTAAATTCACGTGAACCATGAAATCTCTAGTGGAAATTCAACCTTTTCGAACTGAAAAGATAACGCAATTGAAATGACCACCCGGATCGCTACTACCGATCACTTTCAACTTGACCAGCATTTATTTTGGTTGGTAAAACACCGACTGCTGAACTCAAATCATTGGAACATACGTTTGTAGTCGTAAACCGTTCTTACATCCGTGACGAATTCTCCAATCACTTTGCCTGGGAGTAGCCGGAGCATTGGATGCTGGCGGATATTGAACACCTGTGGAAAGTAGTCAAGGTATCATTGACTGATTGTCGAATCCTGGTGTTCGTTTTGGTCACAAAAAGAATTAGGGAGACGGAAACACCCATTCACTGATAAATGCACTCAAACAGAAGCATGAGTTTAGGACTATTTTTTTCGTGTTTTAGGTTTGTGTTTAAACCTTTCCTTTTACGAGTGACAGTCTTGTTCTGTCAGGGTATTCTGGTGGTGACCTTCGCTTTTTACTCGTAAATAGTGTCGAGCAACTGTAGGTTTGATAATCGGATGTCCCAAATGGACAGCGGAAATGCTCGTCTCAAACGTTTCACACACACACACACACTCCGTCAGCAAAGAAACCGATAAACGGGCGAAAAATAAACATATAATATATACTATCTAATAGATGGGAATGTAAACATTTGTGGTCCCCCAATTTCCTCATTTTTAACTTATTTCACCCATGGAGTGTGAAAATGGAGTCAGTTGAAGTAAGAGGTATGCAAGGAGAACTGAAGTGGTCTCGGTAAATTCAATCGTTTTAAACTATAAAAGAAACTACTCATAAGCATGCTGGAAACTCCTCGAAGGCACACGACCGGTTTCGCCCTTCTTGGGGTGCATTAGGTAGACGCGTTTTCGACAACCTTATGTTCTACTTGAACCCAAGTTGGGTTGATTTCGACAACTACACTCATCTGCATGCCAATTTGGTCTTGATGGTAGGCTCAACTGAATCTCTTGTGTATGATATTCTTCAATAGAATGTGCTGCACCAAGGACGCCTCGTGTTTCAGCTTGCACGATAATCGAGATCACGGAATGCGTTTTCATAAAGGAATGACACAAACGAGAAATTTACGTCGAATCTCCCGTGAAAATCAGATTATTAGTCAAATGAGTGTATTCGTCGAATATCAGATAACTTTTCGAACAACCCAACTGCCCAAAAAAGTCAAACTTCCGTGTTGTTCCCCATTATATAACTCATCTGGTCCGCAGTCATTAAAACGCCAAGGATGGCATAGCCGTAGCAGTTCTTTGGAAAGAATCGTTTACGAATAAACCAAGAAAAAATGTGGATGCCTGCTATCACGAGCTTGGCTCAGGGGGCGAGATATCTCATAGGTTAGGGCACAAACTTACTAGCCGGAAGATCCATGGTTCGAACCCGACCACTTCCCCTCGACTTCCCCCGTCTAGGCTTGGACAACCTGGCAGCATCCCAGCCCCCGTGATTTCTTCTGATGGTATGGCACTTAGGCACCAGAAGGGTGGTACAGCTGAGGGATCATCAACTTCAGTTCAATCAACCCCCCGATGTAAATGCTTCGGGAAAAACTTGATCTATTTTGTTGCATTATCAGTATGAGTGAGCCTTCTAGACTTTACTGGAAAGAAACTATTGTTCCCGCCGTCGTCGTGGTCAAACTAAATCAAGTATGCGATTTCTATGGATAATTATGTAATTCTGAGGAATTCCCATCGATGTGCAATCCACGTTCAGTGAGCGACATGTTTTTAGCCGCTTCATCAGTAGAACAAAGTTTTCGCCCTGTTCGCAGCTGTTTATGATGAGCGGTGAACAGTGAATTCAACCAAAGTTGCGTTTCACATCACTAGGGAAAGCTGTCAACTCATCCAACGCACCTAATTTTAAGCCAAGACAGACAGAGGTAAGAATGGTGTCTTCTTGACGGAACCTACTACTCATATAGATGTTGAAAATCCCTCAACACTTCGTCTTCGGGTTCATCAGGTAAACGCAGTCCCCAAGTTTGTGCCAATTGTATGTTCGATTTCACACCGAACTGCAAGCAACCGGGGACAGTAAGCTTGACTTGGGGATCGTATCCATCCGATGAGCCTCAAGGAGAAAGAAACTGGTCGTGGGCTGTCGGAGAGTTTACAACGACCGAAATGTAAGCAACCATAGACAGTAAGGTTGACGGGAACTTGGGGATCGTATCCATCCGATGAGCCTCAAGAAGAGATAAACCAGTCGTGGGCTGTCGGAGAATTTACAACAACCTTATAAGTAATATATCCCGTGAATCTTGAACACCATTTGAACTGAAACATGAGACAGTCTCTGTGCAACACATTCACAGTTGAAGAATATCGAAAATGAGAGATTCAGTTGGGTCTCTTGTTGACATCAACTTAGTCGGTCCGTGTGTGCATTTCGCCAGAAAACCACCTTATCGACAGCTGAATTTACCTGAATTTTTATGGTCTCTGTCAGTAGTTGCTGTCTCGCACGTTGCAAATCGAACGAGAAGAAACTGTCGTAGAACGGATGATTGGTGGCAAATTTCGCAGGGGTCTTTTGGACTTCTTTCCCGACGGTCACAGTGACAACAGGGTTAATATTGGTACCGAACAGTCGACGAGCCTCAATCACATTGACAACCAGCTAGAAGAAAAGAGCAAAAGGCAATGAGGTAGGTGATTGGGGCACAATCAAATCAGGGGTATGTAAATGGACCATGGGATTATACATCACCTGATACGGTTGGGCCTTGAAGATTGTTTCCCCGATCCGATCGGTTATCCTTGGGTCCCTGAAACAAAGTAGGTGAGCAAAATCACATTCCAGTTGTGCAATTTCGAGTCACATGATCAGATGAAAACTAATTAGCAATAAGGAACTTCTAATAGGAAAGCAGACTAAATTATTCACATTCAAATGTGGTCCTCCCAATCGATCAGCACATGAAAAAGTTAGGTGAAGAGTAACTATTTTTAAATTATTATGGGTGAAATTGAGAAAAAACGGGAACAGTGCTCGTGGAACTTAGCAATAAAATGTTACGAAGCTTGTTCCTCCTAATTTAACCAGAATCAGGAGTGTGGATATTTGACTTCCCCTATGAGTCAAATTGCAACACTTTCAAACTTTCCTAAATCGCACTCGCTTTTTTCAGTGATTCGTTGTGGAAGTGGAAGCAGCGGCTGAGAAGTGTTATTGAAATGATCAATCAGATACATCAATATCACGGAGTCGGCGATGATGACGGATATGACGTTTCCAGAGTAACGGAATTTCACTAGGGATAACAATTTTTTTGTATTTACCAGGTAGACTGAAACCGAAACTAGACCGAGAAACATTTCAGGCCGACTAACTTCCACATTGTGTCTAGACAATCACACTGTATGCACCGTGGCTTGTACGAATGGTGCGAGAGAGTGTGTGTGCGAACCTCCGTAGACATCAGCATTCTGATTCTTGTTGAATTCAGAAGCCTTTGTAATGCAGTACTCTCCATTTAAAGGGTACAAGATCCAGTATTTTAAATCGGGATCTTTTCCTGATAAGTCCTGCCATCCAAAAATTATTAGAAAAAAGTGGATATGAAGAGGGTGAAATTGGAACATGTCATTAATAATTTGCATAAAAAGGTCCGTTTTTTGGCGCCTTTGCCCCCAAACAAACTCACACAAGTAGCTGTCAACTAAAGATCGGTGTGTGCCGCATTGGCGTTTATTCTGCATTTTGTAGACGTGCCAAAGAGATTCGATGATTTGTGTGTGAGCTGCAGTCATTAGATCCACAAAGTTTTTGGTATGATTACCAGTTTTATAAGTCATGTCAATCATCGTTTCAATTCCTTGGTACGATGTCCACATATCGGAGGTGATCATTGAGCCGGAAGCGATGGAGGCTTGGATTGTGTCCATCAAAGTGACCGCAGTTCAATCTGGCACTGTCTACGTGAACACCTCTTTAGTCTCCCGGCAGATCCCTCCGAAAATCCACTGCTATGGAAGGACTCGCCGTGCGTGGTTTTTACTGCGAGATCTCGACGTTTAGACCTGGGCCGCCGTCTGCACTTGGTAGACATGTTAGAGATTCGATGGTTTGTGTGTGAGCCCCAGTCGTTGGATCCACAAAGTTGAAAGTGCCATTTGGTGGCCATTGTTTCATAAACGTTGCTGATGGATCACTCCGTGGCTTTGCAAAAAACGCATTGCCGTCTCCCTGTCACGAATGAGAGTTGAAAGCGTCGGAAAGTTCACTCAAGGATTTACGTTCGAACGGAGAAAAAGTTTCTACAAAATGAGCCTAGATGCAGACAAGGAATTGTTTTCATCG
Organism: Opisthorchis viverrini; assembly: GCF_000715545.1. Classification (NCBI taxonomy): domain Eukaryota; kingdom Metazoa; phylum Platyhelminthes; class Trematoda; order Opisthorchiida; family Opisthorchiidae; genus Opisthorchis; species Opisthorchis viverrini. The sequence continues at coordinate 40,826 of NW_008751883.1, read as the reverse complement.
AAAATAGGTCAAGGTTGTGTGCGCGCATTGAACTTGGGCTGGCAAAAAGTGGCGGGGCTTGTCTGGAAAAGATCCTTAAATCTTTAGCATATGTTACCTAATGGGGTTTGTGCAACACCGTTCCCTCTGAAATGATCTAAGATTTCCGGCAGGAGAGAACAGTGCATTTTATACTTTCTGCTTGTTCAAAACGAAGTGGAATTTCGGCCCCTTACTTAGGTGATGCGGGGCCAACATTTTGAACTGTAAAGGGATGCCTGAAATTTTCTTTTTGAATTGCTATTGCTTTTCCATCATCAACCAAGAAATCTCTGAGTAAGCTTCCTCATGTGTGCCAGTTCGGCCATTTGGGGAAGCTATAGCACCATTCGTTCTTCAACCATAAAACTGGCGTTGATTGGTCACTTGCTGACTCAACTGGCGAGATGTTTTCCTTGCTGAGTATGCTACCCAGTTCGATGGTCACGTGTTTTCATCCTGCAAATTGAGCCAGTCTAGGATAGAAAGCCGAGCAGCACCGTGTTGATAACTTTCTAGCGATTTTATTGGTTCATCTGCTCAAAGCATCTGGCTTGTGAGTGGATCGGACTGAACATCCGTGCGGTCTATCTCAAAGAAAAAAATCGAATCACCCAATGAGTGATGCGGTTCCGGATGGCGAGGGGATGAGTCATCAGCTTGGTTCACTCGGGTTTGCTTCTCGCAGTCGACCCAACGGATGGATAGACTACCCAGACAAATCGCAGTCGGGCGGGCGGTAGCGGTGGCATCAGTCCTCCGAATGGGGTTCCTAAGCCTAACTGTAAGTGGGTGATGATTGGCCTGATAAACGTAACCTAGCCTGACCGATAAGCCCGATTACGTTCGGCTGGATCCGACCTGGGAGAGTGCAGTTTGGATGTACATACGCTGATGACCTTAGTAACTGACCTCTGCGGCGGAATGGGTTACGGAATTTCCAGGACAGTAACTGCTGAAATCTTGATGTGTTGAGGAGATTTAGAAGTTTCAATAAGGATTTCGTCCTATATATGAGGGTAGTTTGGGGGCTAAGTAAGTAGTATGAGACGATGGCTCAGAATCAAGAATCGTCCCGTGCTACTCAAGTCAGAACCAAAAGAAACTCCACTAAATATCTCCTCAACCTATGTGGTGGGTGATGGAATTTTATTGTGCTACTGATCACAAGAGACTCTAGCTCCAGCAATCTTATCATGTCTATGAGCTCAAGGGTATCAGTTTGCGGTGAAAAACCGAAAAGTTCTGTACGACTGCCTTGTCCTTATTGGGAATCATCAGCAGTGCGCATCTCACAAATTTCTGAGGCCTTACTCATACAATTACCAGATTTATGAGTAGCTTGGAGGAAGGGAAATTCATGCACGCAATGGACCACTTATCGGAGAGTTCGGCACTTGAGAAGCAAGGCGACCCATGGCAACTTGATGTAAATTTCATGATCGAAGGATGAGCGGTACCATATCCCGTCTGCGTGTGACCCAGTTACGCTGTTAATCAGTCCTTTGTGACCGAACACTTTAGTATACAACTATTAGCCAAGAGGCCGAGCGTTCGAATCGTCATGGAGATTCGTGAGGCGCGCACTGCCGAGGATTTCCAGGAAAAATAAAACAGATGTACGATGCTTCTTGATTTTCCTGCTTAGAGTGACTTCACTGATTATCTGATTATCTTTACAAGAGGCCCGCGATCGTGAGTTCGCCTTTCATATGTAATTGTTCATGAACGACACCCCATTCCGCTGCAGGTTACATCTCCAGGGTTTACCATGGCATATTGAGACGTCGATCAATTACAAACTAAAAGCATTTAACAGGTAAACTGCTTGTTCAATTCATGCAGTAAAGTAAAGCACCCTAAATGCTAAGAAAAGAACCGCCCAGTCTAAACTTACACCCCTTCTTTAAGCATGCCCTAGTCTCAGTTGTAATCCAAAAAACTGAAAACCTTTTTGGTACACTTTAAAAACGCCTGAGTAAACGGTTATTTTTATATACAACTCATGCGTGGTATATGAGATCAGTAAAGGCTACCATAAAACCCTCAGCTCTAACCCAAAGCTACATATATATTCTAGGTAACAGTGAATTCACCAATCCTGAAATGAACTTTCTTAGCTCAATGAATAAGAAGGATCAGCCGGTTATGAGCGATCGATTGAATTGGAAACTCCACTTTTATCCCCAAGTGCGTACGTGCGATTTGCCTTCCAGCCAAATCCAAACACTTGTTTTTAGGAATGAAGAAGGTGAAAGGATACTGCAGAAATAGCGAACTACCTAGCTTCTGGACCGGAAAATGCATCTGAAAGGTCTTCAACATCCCCATCTCCTTGCATTCGCTCCAAGGCTGTGTATTCATCTTCGAAGTCGAGCGCACTCTCTCTAAAACGATGCCCAATAAAAAGAGTATGGTGTTTGTGAATGTGTGTTGCATTTGTGAGTGGAATTCGTCATAAAATAAAAAAGGCAGTTTTGTGGAATGAAAAATAGCTTTAGTTCATTGTCAACAACAGAACAGTGGCAAAATTTACCGTCATTGTGAAATTACCTGTGTCGAATGGATTCATTCAACAGGACCCTTTAATGTATAACCGTTTGTGAAAGCACCTATTGCAACTATCTGACAGTGGAAGTATTATACATGAAAATAATGAGTGTATGGTGTATTTTCATGGAGGTGTTCAAAGATCTTCATGTACCTGACACAAAAAATGTCGGAAATGCAACAAGACTAGGTTCCATTATTAGGTACGATTGAGCTCACCGGATAGCTTTGCTTAAAAACGCATCAGGCATTGCAGATAGATGAATTCAGAGCGCTCAGTGAGTAACTTGGGGGCACCGAGTCCCGGCTACGGGCTACAAGCTCGGCTAAAAACTGATGTTTCATGAGATACACTATATGTTTCATTTACCGTTTCAATAACACTACAAGTTTTATACAGATTGTCTCCGTTTGTGTGAATTACATTTCTAAGAAGCAGGATCAGGAGTTTGAGTGCGATCCTAAAAATTACTCTACAGGCAGAATCAAGCCACATGCATCAATGTGTTCTGATTGGTTGGATCCTACCCTGCGGACACGTGACAACTTTAACAAATCAGTCAATGGATATGTCTGTTCTGGGACCGTCGAAGTGATTACTCTGGCATCGAATTGGTGGTTTTCTCGTTTGGTGGTTAGCTAATTTTTCCATGACCGAGCCGCACGCGACCCCTAATGGGCGTCTGGTAAGATTAATACGAAGCTGGAACACGTATTTCTTCATTTGTTCAAACCAAACTTTTTCACGGAGAGAAACAAGGGACCAAATTAGGACTAACGCAAATTACTGTACACCAGAACCAATAAAAACAAAGAATCGGGTGGTTTGTAGGCTCCCTGCGCTGTTTCAGGTCCGTATGGAGAAATGACTTCAGGAGACGACTTGTTGCTTAGGCCATCCCAGTTATATCGAGTTTCGCAGTACAAGCGTGAAGGACATAGATGGATTGCCATAGTGTACGAACGATCGAAATTTGGTGAAGTTAATGAGCAGTCCACTTTGTTCAGACTCAACATATTAGGAAACAGCCAGTCGCTCTCCAGAGAAGATTCCATTTGAAGTTTACTCCACTCTATTTGAAAAAATGTTTTGCAAACCTGACATCCAACCAGTTTGGTTATTTTTTAATAGAGCGCGTTGGCCAGATGTGTGCTGTCTGAGGACGGAGGAACGATAGCCTCTTGCAAGCGCCGCGCTAATTTGGACTACTTTTATTATTACGAGTAGCGGAAAACAACCAAAACTTCAGTCTTTACTGTTAGTCAGTTCGCCAAGCTTGGCAATCGGGTTACAATTTGTCGCTACTCAGATAGGCATCCTCTCAGTTTAATCAGTACAGTCCTTGTTGCAGTCGTGACGTTGAATTTTGTGTGTGGCATATGTTTTCCTCATTGCATCCAGGATTTCTTCCGGCCTTAAGATAGATCTCGTCAACATTTTATGGACTTCAAGTCAACTGTTCTTCCTATGTTGTAATTGTTTTTAGGTCGTTCCGACAATATCATTTGCACACAAAAGCATGATTCTTCTTTTTCATAGCCGTGCTAAAGAAGTAACCTGGTTTTGATTCCGTATGCGTTTCCACATCAAGTCCCGCAGGTAGCCGTTGCTGTGAAACATCTGTTAAATTCATCTTTCTCCATTCATGTAAGATTCTGATGTGTCATAGTGCATCTTCCATCCGTATGGATGTTATTCAAAGGCAACTCTGGTTGTGACAGTTTGGATTATTGCCGAAATATTTCAGAATCTGATCCGTGTGCTTTCCTTTCTGTACATTTCGCTTTGTAGTTGGCTGTCTGTTGAGCTAGTGACGGGTACCTCTAGGAGCACTAATTTGTTGTTCTCCCCGGTTTCCACTGTGAAGCGGATCTCGGAAAACCCCGCCTTAAGCAGTTGGTTCGTCCGCAAATGTTTGCTCTTCTTTATAGTAGCAAACGTGTCATCCACCCTTAATTCGGTATGGTATTTTGTAGCACAACTTTCGCATGCAACTTCCTCAATAAACCGGAAATTAGTGATCCCAGTAGCTCTCCACGAGCTGTTCCTAACTTCTCCACTGAACCCAAAGTAAGCTGTCCCGCATAGATCCAGTGGTCCGCTGACATCTTTTCCAGGTGTCTTGCTAACGGTTCTCCAACTGTCCACAATTTCGACAGCCGTTGTCACTGCAGCATTTAAATCGGCCGGTGTCTTGTCGAAACTGTTGAAACGCAAGTACCACGCTCGGCGAACAGAACAACAGCCCAGCAGCGCACTCGAGCTGCGCATATTCCACAACATTGCATCCTACCTGTCGTTGCGCTTTGAAGTAGACGCCGGGACGCGTAAGTTCCATTCGAGGGTTTACATCATCCCACACCAAGGCATCAGGAATCTTCATTACGCCAAAT
>NW_008751883.1:35198-35858 GCF_000715545.1 Opisthorchis viverrini | reverse complement strand
GGCCACTTGATGTAAATTTCATGATCGAAGGATGAGCGGTACCATATCCCGTCTGCGTGTGACCCAGTTACGCTGTTAATCAGTCCTTTGTGACCGAACACTTTAGTATACAACTATTAGCCAAGAGGCCGAGCGTTCGAATCGTCATGGAGATTCGTGAGGCGCGCACTGCCGAGGATTTCCAGGAAAAATAAAACAGATGTACGATGCTTCTTGATTTTCCTGCTTAGAGTGACTTCACTGATTATCTGATTATCTTTACAAGAGGCCCGCGATCGTGAGTTCGCCTTTCATATGTAATTGTTCATGAACGACACCCCATTCCGCTGCAGGTTACATCTCCAGGGTTTACCATGGCATATTGAGACGTCGATCAATTACAAACTAAAAGCATTTAACAGGTAAACTGCTTGTTCAATTCATGCAGTAAAGTAAAGCACCCTAAATGCTAAGAAAAGAACCGCCCAGTCTAAACTTACACCCCTTCTTTAAGCATGCCCTAGTCTCAGTTGTAATCCAAAAAACTGAAAACCTTTTTGGTACACTTTAAAAACGCCTGAGTAAACGGTTATTTTTATATACAACTCATGCGTGGTATATGAGATCAATAAAGGCTAGCATGAAACCCTCAACTCTAACCCAAAGCTACACATATAGTCT
>NW_008751883.1:0-34849 GCF_000715545.1 Opisthorchis viverrini | reverse complement strand
ATATATATTCTAGGTAACAATGAATTCACCAATCCTGAAATGAACTTTCTTAGCTCAATGAATAAGAAGGATCAGCCGGTTATGAGCGATCGATTGAATTGGAAACTCCACTTTTATCCCCAAGTGCGTACGTGCGATTTGCCTTCCAGCCAAATCCAAACACTTGTTTTTAGGAATGAAGAAGGTGAAAGGATACTGCAGAAATAGCGAACTACCTAGCTTCTGGACCGGAAAATGCATCTGAAAGGTCTTCAACATCCCCATCTCCTTGCATTCGCTCCAAGGCTGTGTATTCATCTTCGAAGTCGAGCGCACTCTCTCTAAAACGATGCCCAATAAAAAGAGTATGGTGTTTGTGAATGTGTGTTGCATTTGTGAGTGGAATTCGTCATAAAATAAAAAAGGCAGTTTTGTGGAATGAAAAATAGCTTTAGTTCATTGTCAACAACAGAACAGCGGCAAAATTTACCGTCATTGTGAAATTACCTGTGTCGAATGGATTCATTCAACAGGACCCTTTAAGATATAACCGTTTGTGAAAGCACCTATTGCAACTATCTGACAGTGGAAGTATTATACATGAAAATAATGAGTGTATGGTGTATTTTCATGGAGGTGTTCAAAGATCTTCATGTACCTGACACAAAAAATGTCGGAAATGCAACAAGACTAGGTTCCATTATTAGGTACGATTGAGCTCACCGGATAGCTTTGCTTAAAAACGCATCAGGCATTGCAGATAGATGAATTCAGAGCGCTCAGTGAGTAACTTGGGGGCACCGAGTCCCGGCTACGGGCTACAAGCTCGGCTAAAAACTGATGTTTCATGAGATACACTATATGTTTCATTTACCGTTTCAATAACACTACAAGTTTTATACAGATTGTCTCCGTTTGTGTGAATTACATTTCTAAGAAGCAGGATCAGGAGTTTGAATGCGATCGTAAAAATTGCTCTACAGGCAGAATCAAGCCACATGCATCAATGTGTTCTGATTGGTTGGATCCTACCCTGCGGACACGTGACAACTTTAACAAATCAGTCATTGGATATGTCTGTTCTGGGACCGTCGAAGTGATTACTCTGGCATCGAATTGGTGGTTTTCTCGTTTGGTGGTTAGCTAATTTTTCCATGACCGAGCCGCACGCGACCCCTAATGGGCGTCTGGTAAGGTAAATACGAAGCTGGAACACATATTTCTTCATTTGTTCAAACCAAACTTTTTCACGGAGAGAAACAAGGGACCAAATTAGGACTAACGCAAATTACTGTACACCAGAACCAATAAAAACAAAGAATCGGGTGGTTTGTAGGTTCCCCTGCGCTGTTTCAGGTCCGTATGGAGAAATGACTTCAGGAAACGACTTGTTGCTTAGGCCATTCCAGTTATATCGAGTTTCACAGCACAAACGTGAAGGACATAGATGGATTGCCATAGTGTACGAACGATCGAAATTTGAAGTTAATGAGCAGTCCACTCTGTTCAGACTCAACATATTGGGAAACAGCCAGTCGCTCTCCAGAGAAGATTCCATTTGAAGTTTTCTCCATTCTATTTAAAAAAATGGTTTGCAAACCTGACATCCAACGAGTTTGGTTATTTTTTAATAGAGCGCGTTGGTCAGATGTGTGCTGTCTGAAGACGGAGGAACGATAGCCTCTTGCAAGCGCCGCGCTAATTTGAACTACTTTTATTATTACGAGTAGCGGGAAACAACCAAAACTTCAGAATCTGATCCGTGTGCTTTCCTTTCTGTACGTTTCGCTTTGTAGTTGGCTGTCTGTTGAGCTGGTGACGGGTACCTCTAGGAGCACTAATTTGTTGTTCTCCCCGGTTTCCATTGTGAAGTGGATCTCAGAAAACCCCGCCTTAAGTAGTTGGTTCATCCACAAAGGTTCGCTCTTCTTTATAGTAACAAACGTGTCATCCACCCTAAATTCGGTATGGTATTTTGTAGCACAACTTTCGCATGCAACTTCCTCAATAAACCGGAAATTAGTGATCCCAGTAGCTCTCCACGAGCTGTTCCTAACTTCTCCACTGAACCCAAAGTAAGCTGTCCCGCATAGATCCAGTGGTCCGCTGACATCTTTTCCAGGTGTCTCGCTAACGGTTCTCCAACTGTCCAGAATTTCGACAGCCGTTGTCACTGCAGCATTTAAATCGGCCGGTGTCTTGTCGAAACTGTTGAAACGCAAGTACCACGCTCGGCGAACAGAACAACAGCCCAGCAGTGCACTCGAACTGCGCGTATCCCTACCTGTCAGTGCACTTCGAAGTAGACGCCGGGACGCGTAAGTTTCATTCGAGGGTTTACATCATCCCACACCAGGCATCAGGAATCTTCATTACGCCAAATCATTGTAAAACTGAGGTTTCTATTGGCTCCCGAATCTTTATCGGAAGCAAGTTTATTAATAATGCAACAATAACGCAAAGATGCGCACAATAATTGAGTAGAAAAAAAGGCATAATAACAAAATGCAGTGACTAGTTATGTCTAGATTTGCCTGTGACTATTTTGATTCAGACTGTAAGGTAGTTCGTGTATTCCTTACCAGACTGACTATCGCCTGCCAGTTTGGTTCTGATCCATTCTTTTTCCCCAAAAACGTGACTTCTATCCTAACCCACAGACGATTTCACTGCAGATAGATCTACCAGATCCACTGAGTTTAGGATTTGGCAGCAATGTTCTTAGAGTCACGCATGATGACTCTACGTAGAAACATATAGTAAGCTCTTTCTCCCAATTTTTAAGACATCTGGGTTAAAAAGTGTTGCCTGCACTGATAAGGTCAACACGACCGCCTAATTTTCATTCCATTACTCCACCTATCCTTGGTAGGCTAACCTGAAACATTCACCCATCACTCAAGTGGGGGTGACTGAAGTGCGGAATGAAACGTCTCCTGACACACTACACTACTCATAAGGTTGACGGCCAACGTCCGTTTTTGTCCATCTTGTGGCTCATCAGGTAGGCGCAGTTTCCAGTTTCCACCCAACCTTGAACCCAAATTGGACTGATTTCGACAAATACACTCATTTGAAAAATCAGTTTGGTTTCGAGGGAGACTTGCTTAGAGCCCAGCTGAATCTCTCGCTTATGAAATCTCTAAGCAACTGAATTTGCTGCACTAGGCCGCCTCACGTTTCAGTTGGTACGACATTCGAGATATCGCGACACATATATAGACGTAACACACTACTCATAAGGTTGCTGAAAACTCTTCGACTGCCCACGACCGGTTCTACCCTCCTTGGGGCACATCAGGTAGGCACAGTCCCTGAGTCTCTGTCAAACCTAAACGAAATGCGGGGATGTCATTGTCGACAACGTATGAAGGCGGTGGACGAACTGCACTGTCACAAATCGCCGCGCCCTCACCTTCTGAGCTCTCTCCATACTGGTAGCCGAAAAGACGAACAGAATGGACAATAATTTATCGGTGTGCACATACAGCCACTTAGTTTGCCATCCGTCTTACAATGGTACCCAAAGGTTTAGATCAAGGTCACAGTAGGATTAAAACATCCGGTATAGAATGAGAGTTATCTGACTCATCAGGTTGCCATCAGGTTGACAACAATCTGATGAGTGACATGTCCGATATCGTGAAGTTTTACAAGTTTCCAATGAGTTATCGCGCGTCACTGAGGTCATTGTAAGATAACGCGCTCGTTACACAGTGTTTGAAGTTCCCGACCTGTTGTTTAAATGGTTCCACAAGGGCATCAAGATCGCAACTATACCGAAATTCCAAGATGAGTGGAATGGACAATAGAGTTAGCAAATTAAGTGACTCAAAGCTGTTGTTCACTCTCTCAGACACCAACTAATTTCATGGACTCACTCAGCGGAAAAGATGTGGTTGGATGTCAAAACGACCCTTGGAGTTCTAACCAATCAGCTGATTTGCTCTTATATATGGGATGATCGACCAAACTTGACGTCTTGCACTGAGTCTGAAAGTACTGTTTTCAACATATCCGGTGTACCCATGAATTACTGCGAGTATGACACATTCCATTTCACCACCTGAGTACGGTTGAGTAGATTAGACAAACTGTCCAAACGTGTTGATTTCTAGTTGTCCATGTAGACTGTAAAGAGATGTACAGTTGTAGCACCCTTTCGGTGCCTAACTGCCATGCCACCTGAAGGTTGCACGAGGGCTGAGATACTGTCAGGTTGCCCAAGTCTAGACAGGGGAAGTCAAGAGGCAGAGGTCGGGTTCGAACCACGGACCTTTTGGTCAGTAAATTCGCGCTCTAACCACTTGGGCCATCTCGTCCCCGTAGACTGTCATCATCATTATCATCGTCAGCTGTAATAACCGCGTACTCGTCGTACAGTGGTTGTAGCTGCCGCAGTTTCGTTCACCGATGGTTTGGGGGGAGGGGTAGGTAGCTGCGCGTTGCAGGCGGGAGCTGATAAATTGGTGCATAAAACCAGCACTGTCAGTGGGCTGTCAAGTGGGGGGAAGTTGGAGAAGGAGCTATGCATTGAAGGCAATAGCTTGGATGCCCGTAGACTGTAGAGGCTGATAAATTTTTTGGTTCGTAGCCTAATTCATTGACCTTGTTCTGTAACACACCTGAAAGTGAACCTCATCAGTACCCATTCAATGTCATTTTGCATTTTTTTGAATCTTTTTTAAATATTTAACCGATTCCGCTGAGCATGATAAAATCAATTTTTAACCAGAACAGTTGCAAGGATAATGCAGGAATTTTCCGTGTATTTATCAAATAGATACTCAAATGGGTAAATTTTACTGGTCTTTCCACCTTCGCTTGGGTCTTTAAGTTTCTCATCGCAATGCCTTTTGACGAGTTCCGTGGATTAGTTAATACTTTACAGAATGTATTCTGTAATTACCTGTAGCGAACGCATATCGCAGTCACATCACATTTCCCATGTTAACCTGCTGTAGAGACAAGTCCGTTTCAACACTGAATGACAAATACTTTCTTACCCCGCTTCGATTTGTGGATCACTTCTCTCGTCGCCCGGATAGGCCTGTAGGCCATAATCCAAAGGGGTTACGGGAAAAGAAAGTTCTTGCTGATCGATACCACTGATTCGCCCATCCGGCGATTGATGAGCGATTTCGAATGCGATAATCATCTGAGTAAAAACAAGAAAAAACAACCTTAAATTGTTAGGTTGTGAACAGTGTGAGAATGAATCGAGTCACTAGGTAGTGAAGTTCGAAGCACACCTGCCGGATTACCTGCTCCCTTGAAGGGATATTTAAGACCACGTCTGGCGGTACGGGAACGTAACTACACTAAATCTCTTCTGTTGCGGACGATTTTGTTGAAAATTGAACAGAAAATTCCTTCACCGTTTAACTTGCAAACAGAGAAAGGAATCCACGTATGTTGCATGTAATTTCTACAAGTTGTGTGATATTGAACGCAACAGTAGACTGTTTACTATCGTAGAATCTATCCTGTTCTTTTGACTCTGTAGACAAATTTCGTCCACGAACCACGACTGAAATTCCATCCGTGTGAACTTCAGTCGATGTAGACGGTCTTCACTTCCGCCTTTTGGAAATGAATCAAGTCGGTTTTCACTCCCATCCGTTCCATAAATTTGTAAATCATTCCTTCCCCAACTGACAAGCCGCACGATACACCATGTGGTACCATTCCGCACCAGTCTACCGTGTACAATTTAGCAACAATTCACCGTCTTTGTATGAAAAACCTGAAATGACTCTATTGATTGCGGGACCTACTACACAACTGTGAGGTCATCCAGCCGAAGTAGAGTTCACCGGAATAGAGAACAACACTGACTTCAATAGGATGTGTGCGTAACTACTGCATGCCATGTCTATTCCGAGCCGGCGTAAACAATACGTCTTCGCAAGCCTCGAGTAACTCAAAGCATCCTCCGGGGCTATTCAGGTGGACAGAAAAGTTAAGGTGGCCTACTTTTCCACGAAAATTGATAAGATATCGAATTTCACCGGGGATTATTCTGTCTTTAGGTCAGGGGAGATTTTCCTTCACTACGTGCAACACATAGTTTATCCAACCAAAAAATGAATCAATTAATTAGCACACATAAATCCATTCGGTGCAAGTTAAAGTCAGAGTAAAATGAAGAAATTCGAGCAGGCCTGAACGAGAACTTCCAGTGAAAGAACTCGACTTCAACGTCGAATCCCACAAAAAGAAATTCGAGCAGGCCTGAACGAGAACTTCCAGTGAAAGAACTCGACTTCAACGTCGAAGACATCCCACAAAGATTACCTAGCTAGCCTAGAACACGTCCTGAAAACAAACGAAGTGTCCAAGGAGGTTAAACAACTCATCCGACAAACAACTGTACCGGTGATCACACGGAATAGAAAAGTGCAACTGTTTTCCAAACAAGAGTCCTAATAACACCAAAAGACAAAAGATGCATCACGGTGATAATGGACCGCTCAGATTAGATTCAGAAGGTTGGACAACTGCTAAATGGAACGACGGCCCACCCATGAGTCAAGCAATCAAGACCCAACTCGAAACTCATNACACGACGCTCAGGAAACTGCGAGCAACACACGAGATAGCCAGCCAGAAACGATGGAGAATGATAGCCGATGGGACCAACACGGCACAGTTCTATGAACCACTGAAGTTGTAGAAAGTGGTATACTCCACTTCGACGAAACGTTTCACTTGCGGCAACTCCATGTAACTAATTGGCAAAAGACTAATGGGGAAGATTGAAACACACACACTTCTAGATCTTTCTAATTCCTTAATTCTGTGGCGCCACAATATGTTTCCCTCCTCTTGAACAGGGTTTGAACGCAACTGTTCTTATGGATCATTGGATGGCAGTATTTGATTGCTTTATGTTTACAAGTTTACAAGTTTACAGAGTCCGATCTACCATGTCGTACACGCAAACATTCAAGAATTGTACTTAGTTGTTCCTCTTCGGTTCGATTACAAACTGGATATCTTCAAACGTGGTTTTGAGCTGTGCATTGTGTACTGAATCTAGTCTTATGGTGATAAATGCATCATCTATGTAGCAGATCGGTAGCCTTGGATTGATTATTGGTTGTATCGCGAGCTGCAATCTTTTTATTCCGACCTCCGTGATGAACCTTGACACTGGAGATCCCATTGAAGGCCCTTCCAGCTGTTAATGTATTTGCCCATTAGACCTAAGGTAGGTATCGACGCAAAAGTCCAACAGATTGCAAAGACTATCGGGTTTCATTGTTCCTGTCATGTTCAGACTATTCCGAAGAGGTCCTGCTATTGATTCTATCAGAAAGGCCAGATTCCTGAAAGTAACCTCAGGACGCCCGGAACCTACTGCTCCACCAAAAACTCAACAGAAAAGCCGGCAAGCATCCAGGACAGTCAATCATTCAATTGATTCAGCAAAACCTGATGAGTGTTCTTGCACGCCACAGAAGCACGACTGAATGTGATCAGCGTTCAGGCTTTTCATAGAGGCACGATCGATGTTGATGGGTGTTCACTACCGCCTATCAAACAGCCTGGATCAATAGCGTGGGGCCATTGTAAATTTCGTCCTCGCACTCGTACGCACTCACGCTCTCACACTCGCACGCACTCAATCGTTTGTTTGGAATAAAGCTGTTGTGTTCCCCTCTGTGAGTCCTTTTTTCTCCGGCATGAGGCACTGGAGCGGGTCAGCAGCAGATAACACAGATTGACGAATTAGCAGATATAACAGATTCTCTGGCGAGGTTGTAATTGATTGAACTGAACGGTTTTTTGACATCAAATAAAAGCATGATTTCGTCACTTTTTATGTTTACATTACCTGGTTAGCGTAGAAAAGCGCCAACATTGTTGATTGCGTGTTTCAATCCTCCCCATTAGTCTTTTGCCAATTAGTTACATGGAGTTGCCGCAAGTGAAACGTTTCATCGAAGTGGAGTATACCACTTTCTACAACTTCAGTGGTTCATAGAACTGTGCCGTGTTGGTCCCATCGGCTATCATTCTCCATCGTTTCTGGCTGGCTATCTCGTGTGTTGCTCGCAGTTTCCTGAGCGTCGGGTTTAATTCGCTTGATGAGTTTTGAAGTTGGGTCTTGATTGCTTGACTCATGGGTGGGCCGTCGTTCCATTTAGCAGTTGTCCAACCTTCTGAATCTAATCTGAGCGGTCCATTATCACCGTGATGCATCTTTTGTCTTTTGGTGTTATTAGGACTCTTGTTTGGAAAACAGTTGCACTTTTCTATTCCGTGTGATCACCGGTACAGTTGTTTGTCGGATGAGTTGTTTAACCTCCTTGGACACTTCGTTTGTTTTCAGGACGTGTTCTAGGCTAGCTAGGTAATCTTTGTGGGATGTCTTCGNTCCTTTCGCCAGAATTTCTTGTTAATCTGTCATCTTGATTGGTGATGAAACGTTTGCAATTGCATTGTTCAGCTCATCGGATGGACCAATGATGCTGAGTTACCCTTCTAACTTTATCCACTTCAGGACTGCAACGTCCAATTCCCTAAAGTTGCTTCGATCAGTCCCCTCAATATCAAACAAAAAATATCGTCACGCTTCCACCACACAAAGATCAACAGATAAACGATAATAAAGGACGACTCACACTGGTGGCTCTGTTATTCTCATCCACCAAGTTCTCACGAAGTTGAAGGCGTGGCTCCCGATTGAGCGAGTACAAGTTGACGGTGACCGTGCCAAGCAGACTGGAAGCAAAAGAATCGTGTCCGAAGCAGTAAAACTCTTCCATTTTAGAAAACGGGCAATTACAAGCGCAGAATGACACAGTTTCTTCTCTCGGCAAACAAACCTGAAAGATGCTGGTAGCGCAAAAGCCCCAACAGGGCCAGATCACATTTTTCCCGATTTTGTGGAGGCGGTTGGGTGAAATATGGGTGGCTACTACCGGGTACATAGATGATTTGTCTTCGTATGTTTTATAATGTTGTATAACATTACCAAGCACAAGGGGTTCCTGATTTCCATTTTTCTCACTCGCAGTGTCCTCAAGTATCGACTAGTAAGCTACACTTGTCAAACTGTGTTTAGCGAACCGTCTACATGCGAACCAATACGATGAACTTACCTCCATGGTGGTAATTTCCGCACTGTGTACACAGATAACACAAGTTTGTCGCGATCATCCAGAGGACGACTGACAGGCCAGGTGAGTTGGAAGTCAAAATAAACACTGTCTCGACCAAGGACCCTTTTGGTCTTCTGTACCGAACCTGTAGGGAGAATAATCGTAGGTTAGGGTATTCGGCTTACAAGACAACTAATCTCGTACCACCCTGATATGAACACAGATCCCCATCAGACCAATTTCAGTAGTTCCAGACGTAATCGAATCGCAGTACACCAAGGGAGGTGATGATCTTTATTATAGTTATTACCAAGAGCAATAAAAAAATTGCAAGTCGAGCGGTGTCAATCACGACATCCCCGTTATCTCCTGGATTCGACAGCTGTAAAGACTACCAGAAAGTTCATTTATTCTGACTGATTTTGAGTAACAGAGTCGGTTATCCAAAGTAAACAAGGTGAGTCTGTATTCAGGCCGAAGGTAAGTTGACACTTAAGCCCCTAATCGTTACATTGATGATGTTTTTTCACATTCGTCGTCGTGGAGAGCGTGCTTAGGCTGATTCGGTCGACCCGAAATGTCGCATGCCGTATTTAGTGACAGGATTTGAAGCTGATTTTCAGCCAACCAGAGGGTGATTAACCATTTTGACTTAGATTTGTTGACCCTGCTGCCTCAGGAGTAAATCGTTCAGCTGTAGCAACCTTTCGGTGCCTAGCTTCCATGCCACCCGAAGGAAGCACAAGGGCTGAGATACTGCCAGGTTGCCCAATACTAGACGGGGGAAGTCGAGATACAGAGGTCGGATTCGAACCACAGACCTTCCGGTCAGTAAATTCGCGCTCTGACCGCTGAGCCATCTGGAGTGGTTAGTGTGTAGAAATTGAGCTAAACGTTCAATGCAGGTGGAATACTGTCCAACTTGCCACCAAAAAATGACGTATTTTGGTACGCTTTATAAGCGGATAGTTTGATGTCAGTTACCAGTAATTTAATGGTTTGGGCAGTCTGTCAAGAGGACCTCACTGTATCTTGACTGTTTTTGGAAGACTGTGGTTTTGGGCAAGTGTTGGTGCAATGACGTAAGGTCACGTGTTGCACTTCTACACGTGATATGTGCAACGCATCTTACAGATATACAGCCATATTCCCCGACTGAGGAATGTTGCTTGGATCCGGTTGCTTCGTGGTGGCAGATTCATGTCAAACTGTCGAACAGCCGTCACTTCAGGAGCTCACCTCCACGATGATGACTCCCCGAAACTCACTGATTGGTGCGTTATTTACAGGGAAAATAGAGGATCATTTTTTAGACCAATGACTTGAGTGGATACTCGTATGCTATAAATATGGCACATGAATCTTGCTTGCAAACAACTTTTATCAGACTGCCTTGTGCTATTCTCAGTTTTGCACGATCCGTGAAGTTATGTTTCAAGGTTTCATTTCGTATCGTATGTCAAGGCGTAGTCCGACGATTTCTTATGTGTTTAAAAGAGCAATATCATTTTGGTGGTGCCTGAATTCATACCCGAATGTTGATCCTCTTATTTAAGCAAACGTATTTGATAAACATAAGCGTCAATTTATTGCATTCACAAAAATTTTGCTATTTTCGGGAGTCTGGGGTGAGTTGTTCTGGCGAAAAGCCGATTTGATAAATCCAAAACCTCAGGAGGGGTTTCTCCACTTGAGGGAGAAAACACTAATGGCGTTCCTGTTCCTTCGTTTCTTTGTTCAATCCCTCATATCTACCTGCATTGGGCGTTTTCTGGGTCAACCTCATTAATTTAATACGCGCTGGTAACACGTCATGATCTTTTGCCCCTGGACCTGTTGAACCGTGCGCTTTTTGAACACCAGTGTTAGCAAGCAATACTTCTGTTTAATTCAGGTTGACTTGCTGTTTTCTTCTGGTATATTAGTGTTTTCATAGCCCTTCAAAGAGTCCTTTGTACTCCCACCAACCTGTGCAACAATTTAGATGGTAATTCTCACATTTGGTTTTCACGAGAGACTCAACTAAATCTCTCGTTTATGATATTCTACAACTGAATGTGCTGCACACAGGCCGCCTCACGTTTCATTTGGCATGATATTCGAGATATCGCAGTATATTTTCATAAAGGAAACTACTCACAAGGTTGCTGAAAACTCTTCGACATCCTACGACTTGTTTCGCCTTTGTTGGGGCTCATGAGGTAGGCACAGTCCCCGAGTTTCCGTCAACCTTATGATCTACTTGAACCCAAATTGGATTGTTTTCGAGAAATGCACTCATTTGCAAATCAATTTGGTTTTTCACGAGAGACTCAACTGCATCTCTCGTTTATGCTATTCTACAACTGAATGAGGAGGCCTGTATGCAGCAACCCCCTTGGGGGAAACGAACTCGCTTGACTGGTGATTCTCGACCAGTGGAGAGTCAGGACAGAACTAATTTGCCTTCTGGTGGAAAGCGAAATTTGTCAAAGGACTGTTTGTTGACAGAATGTGCAACACAAAAGAACATTTTAAATATTGCGGTGGACGTTGCTTTGTCCTCCTACGTAAAAGTGACCAGATGTAAGTTCAGTTAGGTTGTATTTTTCATCGGCCTGGTCGATCAGCCCTAGATGAGCTCTACTTCTAGGAATACTCCTTAAGAAGAAAAACTTGGGATTATAAATTATACAAAACTTCATGAGTTATGGTTCCGGTGTAGTGCTTACCGTCCAAAAGAATGATCTGCCGTGGTATCTGCGCCGTTTGCGAAGTTTTATCGCGTAGGCGTTGAAATTAAAAGGAGCGATTTAAACAAATACTCTCCTCTGTATATCAATTTGGTTTCCATGGAAGATACTAAATGTGCAACACAAAGGCCGTCCTATGGTTCATTTGGCATAGTATCTGAGCTATCACAGTATATTTTCACAAGGGAAGCTACTCATAAGTTTGCTGAAAACTCTTCGACTGATTTATGTGTACTTTATCCTTAAACATCAATTAGGTATTTTCTTGACCATGCATACTGCTCAAAAGTTTGCTGCAAATTCGTAATACGCTACTCACAAGGTTGCTGAAAATCCATCGACAGCCCACCATCGGTTTCAAACATCTCGGGGCTCATCGAGTAGGCGCAATCCCCGAGTTTCCATCAACCTTATGTTCCGCTTGGAACTAAATTACACGAACTTAGCGAAACTTGGGGACTGCGCCTACCTGATGAACCCCAAGAAGGGCGAAACCGGTCCTGGGCTGTCGACGGATTTTCAGCAACCTTGTCAGTAGTGCGTTAGGAATATATATGTATCGCGATATCTCGAACATCGTAGCAACTGAAACATGAGACGGCCTGGTGCAGCACATTCATTTGTCTAGAAGCATCACAAACGAGAGATTCAGCTGGGTTCCAGATGAGTCTCTCGCAAAAGCAAATTTGCTTGCTAACCTGCTGCAAATTTTTTTTTCATGTGTACAGGAGTGGAACATGGATACTTCATTGCCGTTCCAGTCTCACGTTTTCGACCACACTACTGGTGCAACGGTGATACTAGTAAGGGGAGGCATGCGAGTAGTATGTGTTGTTTTTAGAATTTCGTTCTGCGTCTCTTTAAAAAGGGAGATCTGTTTCGGAATTTGTGGAGTAGCTTTGTAACATTTGCTTTGAGCACTGATTTGAGCCACGGTGAATGAATACCCAGGAACGTTTGGGGAGACGCGTTCACGGCGAGGATGGATATTAAGTTTTTGTAAACAAGAGGCATATGAGAGCTTCCCTTTCCTGTCCAATAGTCTGTAGCTGTTCAGTTGGCATTTTCCAATAAATATCTCCGCAGTGAAGACCTTCTTCCTGGTAGTCATTATAACTGCTTTATATTCACTCTCTCTATTTCCCAAAGGCCACCTTGAAATGTTCACGTTGAAGTTGTCCGTGAAATCCTACCAATCTTGTTAGGTCAAGAATTTCCGCGGTCAAACGGATAACTGTCCGAGATAGCCCCATCACTCAAGAAAAAGACCTGTGTCAAACCTACAGCTACATTTCAGTAAGTGAAATTTCTATCTGATGATCTCCTAGCAATACCGAATGTGTTAACACACCGTAAATTCACATAGTCAGTCGGTGGGTGAATGAATCATTTGGCACTCATGCATCCAAGCCACTGACTTCAATGCATAGCTCCCTTTCCTATCCCCTCACTTAACATTCCATCTACAGTGCTGTATTCACGCACTAATTTATCGGCTCCCGCCTCCAAGCTCAGCTATCTACCCCGACTCCCCGAATCATCGGTGAACGAAACTGTGGCAGACACAACGACTGCACGACAAGTACGCGGTTATTACAGCTGACAACGATGATGATGATGATGATGATGTGTAAATGGGAACAGCTGACTTGTCCTTAAAAAGTGGATGAAACAGCAGTTTCTCTCCGGAAGTCAGCAACAAACTGAAAAGTCATCAGCTGACACACTGGCCAGGTTTCCAGAGCTCGTGAATGAACCTGATTCAGCAACCAAAGCTATTGTAAAATTGTGTTTGCTCAAAATCACCGTGGTCAAATAAGTGCATCCTGGATGAACACTCCCCAAGACCAGCGAGTTGCGTCATATTTGGAAATTTCACCGTGCTACCACTTATTTTTACATGCAATATCATTATCGGCCTATTGCCAGTATCGGTAAAACTACAGTCATCTTTTTAATGCGCGTAACCACGTCCAGCTGCATTTGCGCTGTGAACTTACTTAAAAACGCCAGTAGCCGACATCATCAAGTAGTTTATTGATTGGTCACGTGCGTATCCTACACTGTTATTCATCAGCTGTGTGAATGGTGATGTGTAATCAGTGAAGCAGTATTGAGAAACGTAGAGTCAGATGAGTCATTTTTGTGTTATTTTATCCAAGAGAGAAAATGCTTCGTTTCAGCAAACGCTATGTGCCATGAGATGGACTAAGAAATTTGAGGTAAATGGTGCATACGGCGTTGAATAAATTGGTTTGCCTGAGTTTTATACCTTGCAGTTTAAATGAAATGACGTTGTACAGTGTCACTATCAGTAGCTCATGCATATTATGGTCGAAATAGAGGGCTAATGTGGAAAATTGTTGACCCTATCCCGTCGCTTGTTGGGAATTCTTCTGGTTTTCCTGTTAGTCCGTGAATTCAGGTCAACTTCATAGCAGCCACGCTATCTACCATTTCTAGTTCATTTGGTCTCAATTTTTGAAGACATCACTGCAACAAATAGTAGAGTAGAGAAACTGAATGGCCCGTAGCAAGGCAAGTATGTGTGACGCACCTAGGGTTCTGTAAAAGTCGAAATCTAGGTCAGTTTACATATTACCTCGAAAGCGGATATGAATGATGTGGTTTCCAACAACTTATGTGATCTGCTACTCCCTAAATCTACTTGTCTGGTTCCAGCTAAATACGGTAAGGTGGGGGTGAACATTTGCTACTTGGACGTCATTGAATTCATCTTGCTTCTGTCCTTGTTCCGGTACAGTAAAGATGTGGTGGGGGTGAACATTTGCTACTTGGACGTCAATGAATTCATCTTGCTTCCATCCTTGTTCCGGTACAGTAAAGATGTGCTCAGCTACCGGAAAGCTCCTTCATTAGGGTTCATTGTTTGGACTTTGGGGGAACTGACCAAGTGATCTAAGAATTTTCAGGCTGCTTATCTCAGGACTACTCATCCAAAGTGTCCTCAGCTACTGTGGTTAGTATTGACTTGGTGTTTGACTGAAACCAGCGATTGGTCATAAAACGAGAGACTCCGTGAGTCTCCCACCAAAACTAAATTAATAAGGAATCAGAACATAAGGTTGACGAAATGTTACACGGACTATGCCTATCTGATAAGCCCGGTAGTGGGTTGTCGAAGTTCTTCCAGCAAACTTGTGAGTAGTTTTGCTTATGAAACGACGAGCTATTTCGGTTCATGATTTCATTAGATTTGATTTAGTCACAACCTGAATTCTAGTCAGATAGGTTTAGCTGAACCGTTATCCACCCTCACGTGGATCTGAAAAGTACCAAGCAATGGGTTATGAACTTTCATTGAATGTTTTGGAAAGGTTTCCGGTAAGCCCAGTCAGACTGAACCTTTTACCTTTATTGGGATCCATTGGTATAGATTAGTGGCTCGCAGTAATGAAACTGTCAGGTGGTTTGAACAATGACTTGACTTTCTAGTTCAATATACTGGCTAATAAAGTGGGTCAGCAAACGCTGATTCTCGTGGAATCAATATCGAGCAAATCCCCACCCAGCGATCAAACAAACACTCAATTTTGGGCCTTACTAATCAGTCCCGATAAAGTAGCAAGGCCGAGCTTATGAGCGTCCACCCCCATCTGTGTCATAAATATCCAGTTAACCAATCCGTGGCCTGATTCGTTATGATCAGAAAGATGTGTATTGCACTACGATCATTTCTGTCACACATGAAAGTAAGCTTGAGTAGAATCTTTCTAAAGCGGAACCACAGATGAACTCATCCTTCATAGAAACAATGAACCCAGTTAGCATCAACGCAGCGTAATCAGCAGCTTACATACTTTCCCTCTGTTTTAGGACAAATCAGGCGCAATACTCCGAACTTTGCTACACAGAAAACCGGGAGGAGCCACTTTTGCTAAACTGCTCGGACATGCATACTGTACATTCCTACAGGAATCTACGTAACAGTATTTGAAAACAACTCACATAAAGGGGATTCGATAACTTTAGTGAACTTTTGGAGTGCAGACTCGCGGTAGAGTGACATACAGAATAGGTGTTGACGGGTCTCCCACTAACCTCAGTCCCTTAGCGTGAGCTTGCGAATGGGCTGTCGGGTGTACTACTGATGAAACCTTCGAGTAGTACCTTGTCAAAGTAGTTTGCAATGCCGCCCTTGCCTTGTACTGAAGGCCTATTTAGAATTTGCCGAGCCGTTCTATAGCGTTTGTTCAATTGTGTTAGGTAGTTGAAAAAAACGTCTTGGAAAACTCAGGATTACGTTTTATTTTCGTAAAAACTGTGAGTTTTTACTGTGTGTCCTGTGTGTCCGACAGGTGTCTCATCGAGCAGGTCGGCCGCAACCTTTCGTAGTGTGGAACCAACGTCTCGCGGTTCAGGCACCAAGCATGTTCTTTTAGACTTCATCCCCAAACTCTTGTTATGAAAGCCAGACTACCGGGTGTTTCTTTTTCTCTAGCATGTACCTGATCACTAGGCTGTAATCCTGTAGTCAGAGGGCTTAGAGCGCAAGCTTTCAATGGGGATGTCTGGTGATCCTGATCACCCCCCGGGGGGGGGGGGGCAGTAAGCGTAAAGTATTTGTCCCACTTACCTATGGCAGGTTGGTACCTTCGCCCAACACCACTCAGACATTATTCAGGACTTCGTGAATGTCGCGGTTACTGACATCGCTTGTGACAGTCGTCTGCCTGCCCGGACAACATAAACCTCTGAGTTGTAGTCTGTGGCGGATCCGACATTCTCTGACCGATAGCGGCAATCTAACGCACTGCACGCTTTCTTGTATTGCCATCCAATCGCAATTTCTCCAGCTTTGAGTGGGACAGTAAGTTGATAGGCTTCATTGCAAAAAGTGATAGCTAGCACAACCGGTCGCGAAGGCCTTATTATTAACGCGTGAGAGAAATGGCTAAATTTAAAAGTAAGGTTGAAGATCGGCCTGGGCGATCAACTGTACTTTCAAGTTCATTTCCAGTCCAACTGTTGGATGGTCACATGCCTGCTGGCTAATCCCGTCTACGGGTTAAGTGTTTCGTTCGCATTCTAGCTGACTGATAACTACTATCACAGGCAATTTACCCCCCCCCCACGTTTTTTCGTCCCCTCCTTCAAAAGGCAGGTTACAGCAACCTGGTTACCAGATTCGTTCGTTTTGGGTCTCATAGACTCCCGGTTTGTGTCACCCGTGCCCAATTTATTGTTTACACCAGGTGTTGGCCATCTATGTGAATTTTTTGGCAAACAGTGTACACCAAAGTTCAGATCACCCAAGCACAACGAACCTCATTCCAGACCGGTGTATATAAGTAGCTCAACAGTTCTTTCGTAAATAAAATCAATAAACTCCACATAATAAATTCACCGTTCACCAGGAATGTGCAGTCTGCAGTGTTGTCAAAGTATCGAGGCCGGTTTGAACTGAGACTGGAAAGATATGGCATGATATATTACGGTTTTACGCGGTCCGCAACTAAATGGCCATCTCATCGTCATATCCATACCGCACACGCACTAAGTAACAGTTGTGGTCAGGTTATGAAAGGTTCAACATTACTGGCATGGTGCGGATGGGTGACAAAATAAACTTGCATCCTTCTTAGTAATCAATAGAGTCGTTGCGTGCTTATACATTTAGACCAGCGTCTAACAAAGGAGTGACTGGATACTGTACGGAGGTCAACTATAGATAGGGGGACCGTTTTCGGTATGGAACTCCGGGTTTTCGAAAAAGTTTGGTGACCATCGGTAGATTTGTTGATGAGCAACATTTCACTCTGGACGCAAAAGCTTTGTCAGGCCAAGTGACTAGGTTCCGAGATTAGTCGAGATTTAAGGCGGAAGGAGAACCAATCAGCTTGACTTAGCTGAAGCACTGCTGGGTGTCGGCCGGGGGATTTTTGTGTGTTCGGGTGGGTGAACAAGTGTTGGGTCGATGGGGAAACCTACATCTGTTTCTGGTTCATTTGATTTGATGGTCCCTCTTGAATGTCATTTGAACCTTCTATCCGTCTGTGTGGATTGGCTAATGCTAAGAGAGTTGTGTAAGAGGGATGCTGTGACCTTTGGTCGGGTTGGGTTTTCCACCACACACCCCAGTTTTTGCTAATGATTCTACGTGGATCGACAACCACACAGTCACGAGTCTGTTCGGCTTATCTAAGACTCCTTTCCATACGCTCGCCAGTTACACACCCAGTCACCACAAATCATCACACCCAGTCACGCTGTGATGCTTAGTAATTTCCACCGCATCGGTTGTCAGTCGCTGAGGTGTTAATCGCATTCCCTGGTAGGACTTAGCCTTCATTGTCCAACACAGTCGGATGAAGGCCATTGAGTTATCTGCCAGCCATCTCAAGGAATCACTAGTATCATCCTGCAATATCGTGCGTATAACACGGTCAAAGGTGGGCTGTTTGAATACATCCAACAAAGTGTGCATTCTAACGGTATGCTTTTTTTTAGCCCAGGATAAATTCGACACCGTTTTCTTCGGATATCCAGCTCATTGCTCGTTTTCGGTTTTGGTCACTCAAGCTCACACATAATGAGAAATTTGGCATGCTTTTTACCTTTTCGCTTGCCGATAATACCACAGCAGACGTGTCCATCTAGTGGTGTCTGAAATTTGTCAGGGTATCCAAGTGTGTGTGCGTCAATAACCTCAGCTCAAAAGCATTCACCATGGCTGTTATCACGGGTCTGTCGTCTTCGATTCATCATAGTGGAACAAACTGGTTGGTAAACAAAACATCACCTCGGTCGAACGACGGCTGCATCGTTGTGAACGGACTGCAGTTGGGCATCGGCAAATCAGTCACTAAGCCAGCTACACCTTACGCTTTTCTTCATAAAGGAAACTACCCACAAGGTTGCTCAAAAACTCTTCGACAGCCGACGACCAGTTTCGCCCTTCTTGGGGCTCATCAGATAGGCGTAGTCCCCGAGTTTCCGTCAAACTCAACTGAATCTCTCGTTTATGATGTCCTCCAACTGAATGTGCTGCACATAGGCCGCCTCATGATTCAGTTGGCACCATATTCATAAGATTAACTACTCACAAGGTTGCTGAAGACTTCGAAAAGCCACGACCGGTTTCGCCCTTCTTGGCGCCCATCTGATGAGCCCCAAGAAGGGCGAAACCGGTCGTGGCTTTTCGAAGTCTTCAGCAACCTTGTGAGTAGTTAATCTTATGAATATGGTGCCAACTGAATCATGAGGCGGCCTATGTGCAGCACATTCAGTTGGAGGACATCATAAACGAGAGATTCAGTTGAGTTCCCCGTGAAAACCGAATTGATTTGCAAATTAGTTATAAGCTGTTTCGCATAACAGTGAAACTGTTTCACGCCCCGCATAAGTCATGCTACTGATTGAGATGAAATTGTGATGAAATTGAAACTGACTATGCAGAACTAGGTTCTATCCAAGGTCATGAAAACATAAGGAAGAGAAAAGTTACGAACGTCTAAGCAAAGCGCTATGATCAGGTGATTAGCTCGGGTATTGAACTGCAAACATGTAGTGTGTGAGTCACCAACACAAGCAGACCTGTATGACGCCGGCTTAGATTGCGTGCCGTGCTCCCACGCGCGCGCTGCAAGTGACCCATTTTTTGGACAAAGTTGGAAGGATGGGTCTCAACCGGCTGCACCGGCTTGGAGCATGGCAGTGCGACACGGGTCAAATGGACCACGAATAATCCATGAAAAATAAACGCATGTCAGAATTTACCAGGCAATATGCTATGTGGACCTCAGTGAATCGTAAATTTCTGGTCAGCCTCGTTTATCAGTGCATTCCTCAGCTTAGTTACCTGTGTTGGCCAAATTCTGAATTCAACGAGCCTGTTCTGTACAGAATTGTCTTTTGAGCAAGAAGTTCTCTTTCAGGAGGAGACTATCATCGAAATTCAGTTTAGGCAATGAAACAAATTGGCCTCCTCTGAGTGATGAATTCTCTCTACACAACGAAATAATTCAGGTGGATTCCTAATGCGTAACTACACTGATTTAATTACTGAAATTGCACCACGACCGTGCACATCTTCGCGTAACTCTGAAAGCATGCAGTCAATAGCTGTACCAATATTGATTATTCCTAAAGAACATTTCATAGTTCTCTTCTCCACTGTTTCTAGCAACCATCAAAGATTAGCCACCAAGTGAAATCAGCGTGAGAATGGTTTGTGCTCTGGTCAATTCGAGCTGGCAAATAAACAAGTGGACAGGGTTCTCTGGAATGCTGTTTCGTTATAGAGAGTGTGGCCCGGTTACGACCGCATTGTTGAGCGATTTTATCCCAATATTTGGTTGAATGCGATTGGGACCATTCAGCTGGGACGTGACTCTTGTTTGGCTGTAATAAGTCAATTTTGAAAGAACCGCGCGGTGATATCTCAGGACAGTTTAACAGGGAAAAAAGAATCTTTTGACAACTCTCGAGAGACTAAGGCATCTGTGAAGAGACATTTAGCATGAGGTTGTGTAATAGTTCTTAGCGATGACTGTTTCAAACTCTCCTAAGATGCACAGAAGAGACTACTCGGAAGAGACTACTTTCAGCCGAAAAAGTAGTTGGGATGATCCCACAGAAAAGAGCAACTATTGATGACGGTAATCAGCGGCAACGCCCATGTGTTATCACTTTCCAAAAATGGTTTTTCCTTCATCTTCATTTTTGTCTGTTAGTTTATCTAGTTATTCTTCTCACTCCATTGTTTGTGAGAACTCTGTGATTTGCTTGTGGATCCATTGTGAATATGGCTTACAAAGGGAAAATCACATGGATCGTGTCAACAAATGGCTGGTCCTCTTAGTTAACTGGATAACTGTCAATTTGCGAGCTTTGAATCGGCCTGGAAAGTTGTGATCGGTTGCCGAATCGGCTTGAGTGCGGTCCACATTGATGAATAGCTACGGCAAATGAACAGCACAAAGTCGCCTCACCGGTTACTCCGTACTCATATGCTGCAACCCTATCTAACATGGCTGATGGTATTTCTCTCGAAATATTAGAGCCACCGAATGCACTTTAGCTTCCCTGGCACATCTGCCCGCACACTCGCATGCCGTATGCAGTTTCGAGTCCACTGTGTAAGTCACAGTAACTCAAAGACATCCGAAACACGTGATTCAACGCTCAATGAAGATCGTCTGGCGAACACACTACCTTATGGCGTGAAATTTTCGTGTACTAACTCTGAGGGATGAAAAGAAGGGTCGTGACGTCTTCAACAATACTTATAGACTTTTCTCCAAGTGATGCTTTTACATGTTGTGAAATACCAGTGAAGCTGTAGGATGTTTTGAATAGATCTTTCTTTATCTAAGCTACAAATGTGAAGAGAAAGCGCCCTTAAACAGATGAACTGCACTCATCAGTTTGCCTCAAATTAATGCAATGAGCACTTCTGGGTCCACAAATACTCAATGCAAGTGAGCGAACTCGGGTACAGTTGATGAATTCAACTAAGAGATCGGACAACCTTGATAAATTCCTCTTTTCGGCGATGTTTGCCGCAAATTTTCTCTGGCTAAACGAGAACACATCATCAGAATAATAACTAAGACGACCGAATCCTAGCAGACGATAGCTTCAGAGCTTCTAGCAGTTCAGTTGACGATGGATAAAATGAATCTAACTGTGGGCGGAGCAGCCAGGGATTCGGAGCAAGATGAACTTTAGTCGGCTGAGAACATTGTGAAACACTATCCAGGAGAAACACCTCTAGGGTTCGTTCAAGTCAGCTTATGCGTACAGGAGACTGACTGTTTCGATTACTGTATACTCCAACTGGATACGCTGCACAAAGGATACTCAAGATCCACTACTTTTCCTGAGGTGGGTGGAGAGTCTAGACAATCAACTACCAGTTTCGTACTTCTTGAAACTCATCAGGTAGACCTAGTCTTCAAATCTCCGTCGAAGCTACTTCTTTCTTGGACATCAATTTGTGCGTAAGCTGGGAAAACACTCGTTCGGTTAGCGTTGACGGTAAACTCAAATTCCTCTTATAACGTTTTTCAAGTAGAGAAATACAGTTAATGGAAATCTAAAGTCCAGTCCCAGCTATTGAGCAGCAAAGAGCGTGAAGCCAGTAGTGGGCTATCCTAGATTTGCATGGACTTTATAAGGAGTGCTGAGGTAGGGTTTGCCACTTTTTTTCGAGATGGTATCAGCAGCTTGTAGAAAAATCTAGTCATTCAGTACAGCCAGCACCCTAATCCTGGTGACTAATGACTGAAATATCTACGGTTTGATGATAAGCTGAAGGGACTTATACGAAGAATTATCGATCCATCTAGGTACGCACTCCGGAAAATTCAAATAAGCGGTGTGTGCAAACAGTTAAACAATGTTTGACTGTAGCAGTCATAACGTCCTCAAGGGGCGTGTATGTGTTTTTCTAGGTTGGAAATTTTGTTCATCGGATCCTCTGGGTGCCAAATACCTCTTAAACAGATCCAAAATTGCCAATGTATTCTGTTGTGTTTTATGTGTGTTTCAACAAAAATTGTATTTGATTTTGAAATTAAAGGGTTTTTCAACAGAACACTGCTTTTATTGTTAAAGGGTGTCTTTACCCTTAGAGTGGCTGCTGTGTTTTTGTTACATTTCTTTTAGTTAGGTGTCAGCCTATGTAAAATATTCAAAGAACACAGCCCATTCCAAACCCCATGTTTCTTGTTTACTCACCCGAATCCACGCGTAACACACTACTCATAAGCTTGCTGAACACTCTACAACAACCCACGACCGATTTCACCCTTCTTGTGGCTTCCCAATTATCCGTCAACTTTATGTTCTACTTAATCCAAATTTGACAGATTTCAACAAATACTTTCGTTTTCACACGAATTCGGTTTGACGTGAAATCCAACTGAATCCAGCTGAATCTCTCTTTTGAAGCGTACCATCATAAACGAGAGATTCAGCTGGGTTCATTTGCGTTTCCTGTCAAAATTATATTCGTGAGCAAATGATATTACGAATCCAGTCATCTGTAGCTTATATGGAAGGCCTCTATGTACTTTCGTACACAGTTTGCTCCACTTTCTTATCGTGTATCCATCTGAAGTTTTCCATCTTTTTATCAAACTGATGACTTGTGTCATTCATTATAATTTTTTTGCAGTGTCAGATATCCAATTAACAGTTCGTTCTAACGTGTGGCATGAGTGATCAATAAATTCTTCATCAACTACGCTGCTTGCAGAGACATTCACAACTATCCTCTGCTTGAATACTAGAACACGCATTGTTAAAGACCTCTTCCCTGAACAGTTGTCACATCATCCTCCAGATCCTTTAGTTGCCGGAGTGCAGCCTTGTACTAGTTACCGTAAGCATTCCGCGAACTTTGACGTTTCATTCCTTTGGATTATAAGTCCAGCGCTGATTAGCAGACTGGCGGAAAATCAATAACACATGTTTTCCCGTCCTCAACTGTTGATTCGAAATGGTCACTCCTGAAACAACAGAAGGTTGAATGTAAGCCTAACTTCACAACATTGGTACCTAGTTATTCATATATCGGCTCTGGAGTCTTCGTTTTCTCCACTAAATGTTTCAAATTGGATTTCAGTTAGGATGGATCGTTTCAAACGAAAACAGTTCTGGAGTACCTGTCATTCACCAGTTGACAACGCATTCACGAGAGCAAATCTCAAAATGCTTGCACCACAGATCTTTTGAACTTGGTAGCTCAAACACACACACACACACGAAGTAAATGAGATAACTGTTAGAGGTCGTTGCACCTTGTTAGAGCATGTCCGAGCATGCTCAGTCGGAGTTACCACATTAGCAGCTTATGCGTTTTGCTGAGTCAACCATATCCACGCTGATTCTCATAGATCCTCCAAAAAGCACCGATCGATGTTCCAATGTTGCTTCCTTGCAATTCTGTTTGCAGTGAGAAGACACTGTAGTTCCATTCTATGGTTTTGGCAGAGAGAACTCTGTTTCGGTGTCTTTCCGCATTCATGAGGTGCATTTGGAACAGGTACACTGTGCTACTCGACTTTCGAACGTAGGTTGACTTTACTTTACCGGGTGGAGAGATTACAAAACATCCTTATTGGTCTAGGCCAAAATAAACAACTAAACTGAGAATAACAATTACAATCATTTGCAAACAAATTTGGTTTTGTGGAAGACTCAGCTGGGTTCCAGGTGAGTCTCTCGCGAAACCAAATTTACTTGATAATGGTTGTACTTCGCTAACTTCGCGCAATCTGGGTTTAAGTGGAACATAAGTTCGACAGAAACTCGGGGACTGCGTCTACAAGAAGGGCGAAACCGGTCGTGGACTGTTGAGGAATTTTCAGCAACCTTATGAGTGGCGTATTAAGTAAACTGATACTTCTGTCGGGGAAGTCGTGAGTCAGTATACAACGGACTGACAAGGGTCATGTGACTGAAGGATTAGTTGCGCCCCGTCGTCTGTATGTGAAGGTAAAAAATCACCATTTAGTCTCCTGTAGCTGACCATATATTGAACTGCTGAGAGCTCAAATGGGTTTGTCGGTTCTGATCGGGTGAATCGTACTCCACTTCTCTAGCTTCGAGAGAAGATATCACTACCGCATCCAAGTCACCACGTGTTGACGATATCTCCCGCCAAGGTGGCAAGTCCGGCGAGCGGATCAACAGCCAGATAATCACGAGCTAACTTGTGGATGACTTCAGCTGCTGTCAGCAAGTTCGAGTTCGATTCGCGCTGGAAGCAAGCGAGAGGCACCCTGGAGCAGTTGCGCAAAAAGGATGAAGAATCATCATGGTGTCTCATAGCTTTTCAACATAGGCTTAGTTGGCTTTGCTAAACAAACTACTGGATGAGAATGTTAAACGTTTCCGAGAGGCTCTGTGCTTGTTGGATTACGATTCTATGAGTACACTCCGACGGAAACGAGTGGATCCTATTTGAGACGGAAAACATTGTTGACTAATGCATTAGCAAGCAAGAACCAGCTGTAAGTTTATACCATAAGATCGGGGTGAGTTTTCGCCAAACAACGTTGAAGTATCAATCGAACTGGTGCCTTGTATTTTATTTTTTGTGTTTGTCAAGTGCACAGGCTAAAGGAAAATACCACATGGGCATAGATTTAACCGGTTTTAGCGAATTCTGTTCAGTTTGGCGCCATGTATCGATCAAAGCATATCCCTGACGAGCTGCGCACACAAATTGCAGATTTGTATGAACCTATGCTTACCGCGAAGCAAGCCAAATGCAAACCGCAATTATCCCGAGTTTATAGCTTTCCAGCAGATCATTAAGCCTCATGTGAGTAGTTTTAAGTAGATCGGTTTGGAACATAGCAAATGTGAGCAATTCTTCTTTGGTGATTACTTCAAGGAGGTCAAATGATGGCTCATCATTGATCACAGATTCACAGCAAATGACTGTATCAGTAACGACGCACACTAAGACTTGATAACACGCACTCAAACGGATCGGGAAAGCATCGATCGGTGGCTGTTTAATACGGAGTTTCGTAATGTGTGCCAGATAGCTGCTTCATAGGAATTTCAATGTCATAGATGAATGTTATGATGTAGTTTCAATGTAAACCACACTGCCTTTCGACTATGCTCTCACCATGCAGACAGATTATAGCCTTGATCGACGGATTTTCTTCGAGGAAAGAGACAAGCTGGATTCCTCATAAAGTTATTTTTGTGTGGCTCGTTTTCGAAGCACACGACATGGTCCCGCAGTGACTACGTAAACAGGCCCGGTCAATGATCTCGTAGATGTCCATTTGTAAAAGAATACTAAAGATTGAGCATTTCTGCTCCGACTGGAGTGAAACTATTGAAAAAGCCCACAGACGCCTGATTGCTAACCGGGAACGTCAAGCGCTTGAGACCTTTCGAAATGCCCACCTGACACACGAAGAAGTACAAGATAGAACCACATATTGAACGGAATTTCCGTGGAGATCTCATCCTGTAAGTGAAGCCAACTTATGCTGAAAAGCCCAGGAGCACTGTACAGCTATTTCATCCTCAGTGGGAATCGCCAACAGTGTACACCTCACCAAACTAAAGGGAGTTTCGATCTGGAGACCTTTAGTAGTTTGAACACAATTTGTCGACCACCAGAGGCTGATCACTAGTGTGATTAACTCGCACATGGACAGGATATAGCGTCCCTCATTCGTCAATCACCGGATTCACATCACGTGGTCACACTTGTCGACTGGCTCCTTGAATAACGATTTTACAGATGAGAATTTCACTCATCGGGTTAGCAGCCAAACGGTTGAGTTTTGTAACTACTAGCAGGAAGGTCGCAGTTTTGAGACTCTCCGGAGTTTCATGAGATGCGCACTGTGGACGATTCTCTAGAAGGATGAAACGGGTGTACAGTACTTCTCACCTACTGGATGAAATATCCACCGGAATCCCCCAAATCTCCTCAAACTACCGCACCAACAATAGAACAGAATTGTAGTAGCCTACAGATGAAGTACACTGTAGTCCGGGTTCATTAAAAAATGTTGCTAGTTATGATGAGGCTGACATCGTGGGAAAACGCCCACTGTTATACTAGAATCAATCTAAACAGTCAACCATGATTACCTGTCTCCATGATCACCTTCATTTGTTTCGGAAGAGCTTGTCAAACAATCGGTGGTTTTTATTTGGGCAACGTTTCGCCTTTGACACAAAAGCTTAATCAGGCTGAGTGTACAGGTCACCAAATTGGATAGGTTATAAGGCAGACGGGGAACCAGTCAGTAAGTCCTCTTCACACTATATCACTACTGAGTGTCATGTTGGCTAGTGTGGGTGCCAAAATCTTGAATTGATGGATTGGAGGAGTTTCAAATTAGTTCCGATCGCTTTTCGTTCATAATTCTTCCACTTCAGGGTGCTTCACTTGATGATTCACCTCGGGTGCCACTGGTAGATTTTCCTTGATCTTAGTGGGTATAGGAATGTTACGACAATTTAGTTGGGGGGAGGGGAGGTGCGTAAGATTAAGTAGAATCCAGGTGATAACTACTCTTCCCTGTGATAATCACACACCAACATGTGCTAGCTCGAGTGATCCAAGACCGTCCTTCACACGCTTGCCAGTTCCACTCCATTAACACTGGGATACCTCGGCTGTCAGTCTCTGTTACGTGGACCGTAGTCCTCGCCTTAAAAACCTCCACATTTTCCTCCAAGTGATTGGAAACCTTTATTTGTTATTTTCAGTCGGCCGTTTGGTGTGTAACTCTCTGGGGGTGAGACTCCGGAAAAAATATTGTTCAACCCTCTGTATTGTGAGTCTATTTTGTCTTTTTTCTACGACAATGTCACAGAATTCATCGTAAAGAAAACTACTCACTAGGTTGCTGAAAACACTCCGACAGCTCAAGACCGGTTTCGCCCTTCTTGGGGCTCATCAGGTAGGCGCAGTCCCCAAGATTCCCTCAACTTTATGATCTACTTGAACCCAAATTGGACTGTTTTTGAGAAATACACTCATTTGCAAATCAATTTGGTTTTCACGGGAGACTCAACTGAACCTCGTTTATGATATTCCACGACCGAATGTGCTGCCAATCTTGTGAGTAGTTTCCTTTATGTAAATATACTACGATATCTCGAATATCATGCCAACTGAAGCATGAGGCGGCCTGTGTGTAGCACATTCAGCTGTGGAATATCATAAACGAGAGATTTGTTTGAGTCTGTTTTGAAAACCAAATCGATTTTCCAATGAGTGAATTTCTCGACAGCAGTTCAATTTGGGTTCAAGTAGATCATAAGGTTGACGGAAACTCAGGGGCTGCGCCTATCTGATGTGCCCCAAGAAGGGCGAAACCGGTCGTGGGCTGTCGAAGATTTTTCAGCAACCTTGTGAGTAGTTTCCTTTATGAAAATATACTGCGATATCTCGATTATTGTGCCAATTGAATCATGAGGCGGCCTGTGTGCAATACATTCAGTTGTAGAATATCATAAAGGAGAGATTCAGTTGAGTCTCTCGTGAGAATCAAATTGATTTGCAAATGAGTGAATTTCTCGAGACCAAATTTTGTTTTACACAGTTGTTGTCCACAAAAGCCTTCCGAAATCCCATTCAAGCTTTCCTAGATGACTCCACACGTTAAGCATCATTTGACGTGCCATCTTCTCTGCTGGTAGCAAACAAGCCCCCATCAACACACTTTTCATCATCAAATTCTCCCACCTATAAAACTGGCTCCACTTTGAGGTGTGGTGTTTTGTGCCTTTATTTTGCTTTCATTATAACACTATATATTTCGCCAATTGCATAATCGTTTTTTGTTTGAATACGAAAAACTACGAAAAAACAAATGTGGTCACGTGCTTCGACTCACTCTTCTGATTTCGCTCGCGCTCTCAGCGGTCATTCGCGAATCTCAGGTGCTAACTATGGTATCACAACATTTCAGACCATCTTCGGAATCTATTATATGTGGGAACTATTCAGAAAAAGACCCCTGGACCACCATAACTGGATTATTGTTTATTCGCTGTCCTGGGCCAACGGTGAACTATTTTAAAGGGAACAATTATTAATGAGTCTGTTCCAGTTGACCTCTTTATTATTATATACCCAATCTGGCGTTATTATTTTTATTTCTTTGCTACACTCTGCTGGTAAAGTAACTTACTGGGTAGCCAGACCACTACGGAGGTTTAACACTGTCTTCCTGTCTTCTCACACGATCACCACCGTCGAGTGCACAGGTGTTGTCGTGGCCCAGCAGTCCGTGCAGGTCACATGCACTTTTAAGCACCAACGCAGGAGATTAGCTGCATCCGATAGACGTGTGATGGATGAATGAATCATATCTAAATTGACACCCACGCAGGACCATCAGAAGTACACTACAGTGGTGACGTAATCCAAAAGACCAGAATAGTGGCTAGCTGTAAAAGGTTTGGGGTGACTCATACTTTGATCGGCACACGCAATCAAATGGTTACGCTTTCCGTTGCATTTTTGAATGATGACTGTGCTCCATGAAAGATGAAAATTTAGATCACCGTAAAAATTATTGATCAGTAGGTATGTATCCTACAAGATTACAGGAAAATGGAGTTTCAGTCAGCTGACCGGCGCAACTTGTTCATTTATATGTTCGTGAATCGATCGTTCCGTGGGACTGTTTTTGTGGCAGTTCACGTCATTTTGAATATATTACCACCTAAGTTACTCTATTTTTTCGACAAGCATGTTATAAGCTGTAATAAGATTTTGAGCTTTACTGAGTTTTTTATTCCAGTGCTCGGGCTTCAAATGACCCTACTGCACCCGCGAATAAAAACGAAAAAGAGAAAGTTCCCCTCCCATCTAACAACTCCAAGTAACACGAAGGGGCATGATTGAGGCGAAACGTCCACACTGATCCCCTGGATAGTACCGCGGATCCAGCCTAATCCTGGGCTCCTCATTTATTCGTCAGTGCATGAGTCCATTCCTAACTGCGCTAACTTGAGTGACACTCCACAGTGTAGTCTAAAAAGATGTCTTTCTACTTATTTCGATCAGTCAGACATGACTGTCAGTGGCTATCAGCAATTCACATATCGATTTGATGTCTACCCATGATGGTCTACAAACGTTCTGGTCCCGATATCACGATGATAACATTCTCCACGATAGCGCGCATTTCAAAGCCGGGGATTTTTACCCTATCCCACTCTGTCAAGTCTGTCACCGGTTTTTCCTCAAAGCTGGTATGTAGTGGGCTGTCATCTTCAAAAGTACCAAGCACATGCTGATACAAAGAGGACTCACAAAGCAGAAGGACATGACACCATGTCTTTCGATCACTTCGTTCCAGGGACTTCGATATCCCTTGGTGTGGTTATACAACAATCTATACATTGCAGACAAAGCGGCCATGTTTGCTTGCGTCTCGGCGAAATCCCCGAGGCAAGCGAGTGTTTTTCTTGCCTTGTGTGGTTGACTTACACCGTATTCTGAGCAAAGTAACTATTTGGACTGGGCGCCAGTGTAGTGCCACGTACAAAAAGTAAAATTCTCATTACTTTGGTGTTGATCTCATTTGATCCAATCGACTTTTTGATCTACAGTTGAGCTTGACGATACAATGGCATTCGAAATGGCCCATAAAAACAACAGGAAAAAGTAAATCAGAAGCACTATCTGGGTTATTTCCTTATCGATGAGCGGATTCATTTTGAAGTCCTTGGTTGATATTCAGAATGCAGTAGCCTGTAAACTAACCGTGGTTGAGAATATCTTGTGTCAAAATATGTTTCCCAGGAGGTAAGAATGCTTCTCAGAGATGCGATGGAAGAGTTTATCAGTCATAGAAAGTGGATTCAAACAAAATACATTTTTCAGTAACGTATGAATCATGTACGAGAAAGCTACAATTGTATAGAGAGGAAACGCTGAGTTTGTTATCAATGTTTGTGCTTTCATGCCGTTCTGAAAAATCTACTTTCCCATAGAGGCATCAAGACTAGTCTCATTTGGTTGCATCATCGTGCGTTGCGTGAAATCGATCAGTTCTTGACTGAAATCAGAGAGACAGGCTTTGAAAACTAGCGAGCTAGTCTGAGGATAGTGACCTGATTTGACAAAACCTGAGTGCATCCCGGCGCTCGCAAGCTCGGCAGGGCCTCATGCCCTTAAAGGTGGATGTATCGATTGACTGTAAGGGCTGATCGTTCAACTATCCCCATGACCTACTACGATGGGACATCCATAACGGTCTTGTGAAAGTAAGCGCAATGTTAGTCGAGGGGGTGGGTTGAGAATTTCGAATAAAGAGAAAAGTTCGGAAGCACCGTGAAGCTGTTTCATCCTTATTTGGAATAGTCAGTAGTGCGCGTCCCACCAGACTTCAGAGAGTGTAGAACCCGCAAACTCCTGGCTAGTAATTTCAACACTTGAAGGTTTGGCAGCCCAGAGGAAAAATAAAATTCACTTGGTAAGTGAAACTTCCACCTGAGAAGTTGTTGCTTGAGGAGCCAGCCAACACGTGTGACCATGTGATCTGAATCTCATGATTGAAGGATGTGGCGCAATATCCTGTCTAAGTCAGAGCTAATCACATCGCTGTTCAGCTGCCGGTAGCCGAATGGCTACTCACCGGGAGATCGAAAATCCCTGGAGTTTCGTGAGGCGCGCATTACTGATGATTTTACGGAAGGTTGAAACAGTTGTATAGTGATACGTCTGCGTTTGATCTGAAGGCAGTTACGTGTGCACAGCAAAGTGTAGGCTGTCTGGCACCTGGACTAACCGTTTGGAAGCGCCTATGCACTACAGGCTTTTGAGGGTTGGCACGCGCGCCAATGCACCATCAATAGGTGAAGAACCCTAGTTACCTAGGTGACCCCTAAGGTGGATGGGTTTATTTATGTGATGAGAATCCAAACACAAGCATCATTTGAATATCCTGAGGGAGATGTTTTCGAGCTCATCTCGTTCGGAAAAATGGAACTGAAAGGTAAGCTGGCCACCGTGAAACGAAGTGTTGGTGAAAGACTCAGCGGTGCCATTTACTAGACACGAAAAATAAAATAGAAAATTTCGGATTTTTGGCGGGAGACTCACGCCACAAAAGAGACTGATGGCCGAGGCGCTAGAAGTCGGCACGGATCCCACTGTGAACAGAACAGAATGAGTAGAACTGACAAGCCTGTGGGGAACGTTTTTGGATTAGTCGAGCTGACAGGCAGTGGTGTGCGGTTCTCAGCAAAGACGAGTCACCAAAAAAAGTCGCTTAAATCTGAATTCCGCGTAATCTTACCTACACCATCAACTAAATTTTTGCAGCGGACTCACGCAGAACAACGAAATTTACTCGTGGCATCCAAGATGAAGCGTTGATTGAATCGTCTTGAACCGAAAAATCAAGGACTCACACCCGATCATTCCCAACCAATCATCTGCAGGATTTGGGCAAACACACTAACTAACAAGACCTTTTAACCGACATTCCAAACATACTAAGTGTGCCAGTCGGAAGAGGTCTTATAGATTGTTTCTCTGTCTGTTTTAAAAAACCCGGCCAACTAGCTAACCAACTCAGTTGGCCTGACCATGACTTTGTGTCAAAGCGGAATCTTTGTATAGCTATAAACCTACCGACTATTAATGAAGCCTTTATGAGACAATTACCTCCCAGTCGGTTCGATACTTTCTCCAACGGACTACAATTATCTATAAATGTTGTGTTTGAACCTGGTCTCGTGACATATTTATGCCTCATCACCTCTTCGCTACTTACTCTTAGTGAAAAGAGGAAGGCCCTCGCTGCGGAGTTGCTTAACATAAAATCCCAACTGAACAGTTACAGACCAATGGACAGGGAAGCAAAACTCTCATTTGCATCTTGTTTACAAAAACTGAATATCCATGTTCTCTTTGAACGCGTCTTTCTGAACTTTCCTGGATATTCATCGACTGTTGCTCAAATCCAAACAAATGCTACAAAGCGACCCCACCAGTTCCGCAAGAGATCTCACTTTTCAAGAGATGCAAAGCGAATTTACAAGGAAGCAGCAATAGATCTCACTTTTCAACAGACGCGAAACGGATTTACAAGAAAGCAGACTGCTCGCATGCTCCCATCAGTAGTATCACCGTTACATTGGTAGCTTCGGAGTTGGTCCTTTTGAACCTCTCTTCATATTTCAATACGAACTCATGCCCCCATCAGTTGTATCACCGTTACATTGGTAGCTTCGGATTTGGTCCTTTTGAACCTCTCTTTATAGTTCAATACGAACCGTGCCTTTCAAAATGTATATTTTAGATTGCTCTGTCGTGGATTCTTACTGTAACATTTTTGTCCAACAAGTGACTAACCGCCATGAAATCCCTGCATCTTGCTTTGTTTTTTTCAACTTTAATGAAGTATCCTGTCAGAAATTACAGGGTCTTGAATTTCAGATGCATAGGCTTGACGGAGAGCGAACACTCCAGGTATCTGTGTAGAGTACCCGTTCACAAACGAAAGGTCATCCATTTGACAAAACCCAGAATATGGTAAGCCCTAGTGTGGCTTAGATCCCTCACCTTTACCTCAAATTTACCGGTACTCTTACCTATTCGGATCGTGGAAATTCAGATGAATTTGGATTACTACTTTCACACAGTCGGATATTTATCCGAACAAGTCACTGACGAGGACTTGAGTCGCCAGGTGAAAGTGTGAAACACCACGTGAATAAACCATGGATGTTTAGGAACTGGTAATTGCTCACCAGGAAGCGCCACTTTACTTCAACTTTCTGTAAACGGGTAGGAATAATTGTACGTCCTTCGTGGTCAGAACTGTTAAGTGAAATTCTACTTTACAAACCAGGTTTTTTCATCGCTTGCGATACGAACGGAGGTGGTACACGAATAACAAACTAAATGAATTCCATGAACAGTTTCTCACCTGTCGGACAAAA
The DNA here is from genome assembly GCF_000715545.1 of Opisthorchis viverrini. Classification (NCBI taxonomy): domain Eukaryota; kingdom Metazoa; phylum Platyhelminthes; class Trematoda; order Opisthorchiida; family Opisthorchiidae; genus Opisthorchis; species Opisthorchis viverrini. Next base: position 1,605 of record NW_008751883.1, on the reverse strand, counting down.
GAGGTAATTTTTATATCAGACTAGCTGATCATGTTTCACAAGTACGCGAATGCTGTCTACGGATTAACATCAAAAGACCGGTTCTGACCACTGCGTTAGACATGGGTAAACGAATTTATGGCCGAAACACGATACTCAAATTATTGCCACAGGAACCAGCGCCTATGTGGCCAACTATACAAATCGGATGCAGATTGGGGTGAAATTGGGCTACAGGAACTCAGAGGTGAATTTCGGTCATTTAACATTTTCATAGTCGATTTTATTTAGTCTTGGTCCACGTTTGAGACGGAGGAAATAATACTACTAAATTACGTCTTGTTAAACTACGCGTACATATTATATGCAAGTTCGTTTTAGGGTTCCAACTGTAAATTCACTTAATGTTTTGATGTGCAATCTTCCCTTTTTAAAACAGGTGCATCAACCAACCCATACTTGAGGCCATTGTGTCTCGCTAGCTATTCGGATGGCCTCAGTGTGATGTGAATTAGCCAATCCTGAACACGATCGCGATTTTGTTGGGTTACAGGCCGTTTCATACACGACAAGCAGTCTATATCGTGGTGACACTGTGATGGGTACGGTTTGACATTAGCTCATTACAACACTGACCCGAACGGTGAGCAATGTTATTCACATGTTTGGGTTGTTCGGTATGCCGGTCAGTCAACTGATCCAGATTCCAGACAAGTGCGAGGACATTTGAAAGAAGTTTATCGATCAGTCAGACACAAATGAGATGATTTAGCCTTGCCATGACAAAATAACATCGCAAACGTGGGATTTTTTGCAGACGCTATTATCGATTATTTGTGTAGACGGACGTGTTGCAGGAAAATTTAGAAATCATTGCAGGGGATTTTTGGGAGAACGTCAAATGTCATTAAACATGGCACGGAAGCTCTGAAGCAATGCAGCAGGTATCAGGTGAAACGGTCGATGAGACACGAGACTAGTCTAACGGAAGCCAGAGTAGATAGATTTCAAATGTGACTACAGAACAGGTTCGAACGAATTGGACAAAGCCAAACTTTTATCTTCCCTTCTTGTGTAGACGACGCGGAAAAATGATGCATTAAGCTCCTTTTTTGTGGACGAAGCGGTTTGTTTGATTCATGACAGAACTGAGTGTCCTTCCATGCTAAGTTCACTACAAATTCATTCCGCACGAGGTCAAGTTTGATCAGTTGGTACAGTGAAGTTTGAAATGATGCAATGTATTTTTCTATGATGATATCCGTGATATTCAGAACTTGAGTTTCCAAGTGAGCTGACCGATACACTGTCAGGAAGGTCAGATTCCTGAAGATTATTCCGGAATATCCTAAACCTACTGAGGCCCTCAAAACTCCAATAGGCGCCAATCAGACAGCCCTAGATCAAGGTCATTCAGTGCCTTTAGAAATTTGGCGCGAGGCCGTTGTAATTACGCGCTCGCTTTTTCACTAAAGCTGTTGTGTTCCTCGTCTGCGATTCTTTTTCCGGCACCAAGGCACCGCAACGCGGACAGCAGTTAGATGCAACATACACTGTTATGGCTAGAAAAACCTGAATTGACCCAATTTATGTTTACGTGCCCTCTGAAACAAACGTAGCTGGACG
>NW_008751882.1:882154-882922 GCF_000715545.1 Opisthorchis viverrini | reverse complement strand
GTACGGATATGGGAGGGGAGCTCGTTCCACAGTTTAGAATAAAGGCAGAGAAAAAAGTTTTGTCTAGAGACAGTTCGACATGTCGACAGTGAGAGTAAACATCCTGAGTTACGGATATTGTAGGGAGTACGGGAAGAAAATTCAGGGCCGCAGTCAGTTATGTAAGCCCGCCGGTAGATTAAGCGATGCAGGAGGCCTAGATTCAACCTGATGCGCCTTAGCCATAATGGATCCAGCCCAAGTGATAAGCAGCGAAGACGATACGGTAGTGTAGATGACACCGGAAACAGGGACTTAGTAAACGAGCGCTGCACATTCTCCACAGCAGTCCGGCATGTTTGTGAATACTGTGAGGCGAATTCAGGGCTGGATTCAAGAATTGGTCTTACAAATTGTTTAAAAATGGCAATTAAACAGGATTTATTATGGAAGGATCGGCGAATGTAAGCGCAGAGCTTGCGAGCCTTAGCCACTCTGTACCTTACATGCTAGTTGAAGCTAAATGTACAGGAATACCTAAGGCCCAGGTCTCTCACTTCGTAGAGGAATGGAGAGACCGTTAATGGTAAGCGTCCCAGCAGAAATTTGGAATCAATATGACAGGGTTTGGCTGTTGATTCGTTTCTTCTATTTTTTATGTTGTACAACTCAATTCCCCTTTTTTTGTTAATTTGGTCCGTGCCCATACCACCCTTGTTGTTTTTGACCTGAACATAAACCGTTCTTTGACCTTGTCATCGGACGTGTCGTTTAAGTTCACACGTGGTT